>NC_041393.1:542617531-542635071 GCF_002162155.2 Triticum dicoccoides | reverse complement strand
GTCTGAACTCCAAGCCTTAGTAGATACATCTAGAGAAGTGGTCTGTTTAGGTTGGTGGTGGAATGCTAGGGAAGGTACCCACCTTTAGATGATGGTTGTGTTCGTCTGATGTTAAATGGGATGTCATGATTTCTTTCAGTCGAGATGTTGTTCCCTGACATGAGTCGGATGTTAAATGGGATGTTGTGATTTCTTTCAGTTGAGATGTTGTTCCTTGACATGAGTTTATTTTGCACTGGGCATGTCTATTTTCTATCCAGGAATAATGCATCTAAATTTAAGTTTTTTAATTACTAATTAGCTACTAGTAGCGTGGGAGGAGAAGTGCACACTACTACTACCTAGGATAGTAGTAGCGTTGGTTGAAATAGTAGTAGCGCGGTGCCATCTGTGCTACTACTAACAGACGTACTAGTAGCATTGGTGGCATCCGTGCTACTGCTATCTAGTTAGCTGTAGCGCGATACTAGTAGCGCGGGTACCCGCTGTCGGTGTCAAAATCGGCGGATCTTGGGTAGGGGGTCCCGAACTATGCGTCTAAGGCTAATGGTAACAGGAGGCAGGGGACACGATGTTTTACCCAGGTTCGGGCCCTCTCGATGGAGGTAATACCCTACTTCCTGCTTGATTGATCTTGATGATATGAGTATTACAAGAGTTGATCTACCACGAGAACGTAGAGGCTAAACCCTAGGAGCTAGCCTATGATTATGATTGTTCTTGTCCTACAGACTAAACCCTCCGGTTTATATAGACGCCGGAGGAGGCTAGGGTTACACAGAGTCGGTTACAGAGAAGGAGATCTAACATCCGAATCGCCAAGCTTGCCTTCCACGCAAAGGAGAGTCCCATCCGGACACGGGACGAAGTCTTGAATCTTGTATCTTCATAGTCCAACAGTCCGACCAAAGTATATAGTCCGGCTGTCCGGATACCCCCTAATCCAGGACTCCCTCAGTAGCCCCTGAACTAGGCTTCAATGACGATGAGTCCGGCACGCAGATTTTCTTCGGCATTGCAAGGTGGGTTCCATCTCCGAATACTCCAAAGTAAATCTCGAACACCTAAATCGTGTCCGGCTCTGCAAGACAATTTTCACATACCACCTTAGAGAGAACAATATTCCACAAATATAATCTGCTGACAACTTTAGATAACGTGACATCACGCCATGGCCGAGCTATTATTCGAACGGTTTTCCCACCACCAGCCACCACACATATTGCGAGGCGGTTTCCTTGGCACATCTTGTCGAAGTAGAGATCATGCCCCCTCATCACGGGATCCTCATTAATATGGGTACGGGTAATCCAACCGTGACATTTAACGTGGCGCTTGGAAAATAAGCGATTTCATCAGGCAAGCGGGGAGGCGCACAGTTTTCGCCACCTCTATAAAGGGATAAGGATCTCCCATTTTTACCCACGCCTTCTTCCTCCTTTGCTCATCCACTCTCGCACTCTCGAGCCCCAGCGCCCAAGTTCTCACCTTCTCCGTAGGACCATTCGCAGCATGTACGGAGCAGGAGGCAAGTGGATGGCCTCCTCCGTCACAGAGGAGGACATTACCAAGCTTCGAGCGGCCGGATACCTGGCCAAGAAAATCGGCCACCGTTTTTCGACGGCGGGACAGATCGTCCCTAATCCGGAGCCTCACGAGAGGGTTGTGTTTCTTCCTCATTTTGTCCGTGGGCTCGGGTTTCCGCTTCACCCATTTGTTCGCGGCATCATGTATTATTACGGGATTGATTTTCATGATCTATCCCCTAATTCTTTCCTTAACATCTCGATGTTTATCGTCGCGTGTGAGGCCTTTCTTCGTATTTTGCCACACTTCGGCTTATGGCTGAAGATCTTTAATGTGAAGCCCAAGGTGGTGAACGGCGAGCATGTCGAGTGCGGAGGCGCCATGGTGAGCAAGATGCCCAAGGTCACATGGCCGACAGGCACCTTCAATGATTCCATCAAGGAGTGGCAGCAGCAGTGGTTCTACATCACTGAGCCGCGCAGCAAAAAGTGGGCCGCGACTCCCGAATTCAGATCCGGGGCGCCCTTGCGGCTTACTTCCTGGCCCAAGAAGGGCCTGAACTGGTCCTCGTCCGATGAGCTGTCGGTGCTCCAAATGCGCGTCAAGAGCATGGTAGACAAGGACGTCAAACTCGTCAATGTAGTCCAGGTGATGTTGGTTCGCCTTGTTCTTCCTTGCCAACACCGGACCTGTAATTTGTGGGAATACGACCCGGCCGAGCACCAGACCCTGCGGGAGCTCTACGGCTCCTCACACAAGAATATCTGGAAGGTGCTCTTCAAGTCCGGCAAACCGTGGCAGGACTCCGCCGAGGACCATGGGTATAAACTATCCCGCCCCGCAAGTCCGGTAAGTTATCACTATGTTCTGTCCATCCATGTTTAGTTGGCATATCCCGAGGGAGACGCATTATCATGCTTTCCACAATTACCCCAGGAATGGACGAAGAAGGCAGGGCGGATACATTGTCTGGCCCCGCTGCCAGAAGAACCGGTAGGACCACTTCTGACGAAGATGCTGGTCCCAGCGCCTTACAAGGCGCCGAAGAAAGAGGCCTTCAAGGAGGCCAAGGAGAACCGGAGCGGCCTCCGTCGCCGCGGTGCTTCGGACACAAAATCCGAAGACTCCAATGCCCATCCTTCCTCCGAAGATGACGACGAGGAGGAAGAAGACGAGTCCTCCATGGGGGAGGAAAGAAAAGGACGGACTCCTCATCCTTGGAGGCCGAATCGCCAAAGAGGTAAAAAAATCCCCTTCCAGAGGCGTCCACCACGGCTACCAATAGCAGCCCGGAGTGGGAACCCAGGGCCCAGCCCCTGGTAAAATCGTAAGTACACGAAATCCGAACACGCCCACGCGTCCAGGATCACTAAGGTGTAATATTTTAACTTGCGCCATACTTTGTGCAGCCCGGCGAGGTCTCGCACCGAACAGTCCTCATCAGAGGATTCGCTGAGCTCAGATGCCCTAAAAAGCAAGACACCTCTCGAGGCCCCTTCCCCGAAGCCTCGGCGTGACACCGAGGTGTCATCCCAACAGGACCCAGACCAGGGAGGACACACCTCTGGGGCCGGATACACGGGAGCATTGGTTCCCATGAGCGTCGATGGCGGGGGTGATCTTAGATTCGGCCCGCAGCCGGACACGGTCCTAGAGACCTTTGAGGCTCCAGGATCAGGCAGGCAGCCCCCCTTGACGGAAGGAGGCGAGCCCGCTCCGTCAGCAACCTCTGTCCAACAAGAGCTGCAGGGCAGCTTATCAACAGCACTAAAGAGTGCTTCCACGGTCGATGAACATCGCGCCCTTATGGGTGCGGTGATTGAAAAGATTCAGTCCGCTGAGAGCGGACTGAATGAATCCTGCATCAGCCCTATAAAAGGCTTTAAGGTATGTTTTAGGAACCTTTGAAGATTGTCATAGTATGGATAGTAGCCCCTGATGCACTATCCGGTGAAAGAGAGAACAGGACAGGGGATCAAATTTCTGCTTCGCAGAAGACTCAGTTAATGACATATATCTCTTTGTTTATAAACAGGCGTCTGTAGCGACGACTGCCTCTCATACTGCGGAAGTATCTGGACTGAAGCAGAGTCTGGAGCGGGCCGAAGAAGAACTTGGCCGAGTGAAGAAGCAGTTGGAGGGCAAGCAAGGTATGTCGAAACCTTGATAAGTTTAGCACAAATGAGTAGTTGTGCCTGATGAAATTATTTGTATTGTGTGCTCTAGGAGCAAATGCTGAAATTGAGGCGCTAAAAAAGGTTGTGGCCGAAGCCAACAAGAAAGCCGCCATGGAGCAGGCTCTTCGCGAGAGGCACGAGGCCAGGGTCACTGAAGCTGAACAAGAGCTCCAGGAGGGCATGAAGAAAAGCGAGACTTTGGAGCAGAGTCTAGCAAGGAAATAATCTGAACTTGCCCAAGCTCTCCAAGCCACAAATGATGTTCGGGAGGAAGCCCGAGGTGCTCTGAAGGACATTCAGGAGGTGAGGAGGATTGCGGCTGGTAATGCTTTTTCTTATTCGAAGAGATTTTTATGTAGTAACCGGAGAAATTCAAAGTGACAAATTGAATTCTTATTTCTCTAGGGGCGTTTGCGGACCTGCCACGCAGCATATCTGATGCTGCTCAATTCTACCGGGCAGAGGAGAAGAAGACTACGGAAAAAAAATTCTGGTCGCAGTATTTGACGCCGAATTATCCGGTGCCATTTGTCGATCAGCTGAAGCGGCTGATCGAACTGCACCAGGCGGCCGATCTAGCCATGAAGGACTTAGTTGTCCGGCTATGGCCCGCCGAGCCAATTCCAAGTAGTTACTTCGGGCTCATGAAGCGGATTGTTGGTGCTTGCCCTCAGCTCGAAGTCATTAAGCGGTCGGTCTGTATAGAAGGTGCACGAATAGCATTTTCCCGTGCGAAAGTGCACTGGGGGAAGCTTGATGCTGAAAAGCTGATGACTGAGGTACCGCCGAAGGGTAAGGAGCACCGCAAGCCCGAATTATATTATGATGGTGTCCTGAAAGGAGCTGGCCTTGTGGCGGAGCAATGTACCAAAGACATTATATTTCCCTGAAGACAGTCATGCTGTCCTTTGTAATGCGGAATGGTGGCACTTTTATTATTTATTGCCTGTTATATAAAAGTTTTTCCTCCTGTGGGGCCGTTTGATATATATGAATCCTGAGAGTTGGCCAGTCATCGGCTTCTGCCCCCACATAGAAAGTACGGGGGTGTTCGGGACAAACCTGAACACTCTTTATCCCATTTTTGGGTCCTTGAAGGAGGTGTTCAGCACAGCGAACCAGGCAATCGGACTATAGGGCTTTATCACTCTCACTTAGCCATAGGAATTCGAGTATGGTAGGCGCAGCCCCTGGTGTTCGGAAGACCGTACAAGGGGCTCTAACAGCACTTGATCAGAAGACCGATCTGTCGCACTCTGCATTTGTTATGGCATTATGCGGAATAAATCCTTAAAGATTTTACAACCTCTTGAACAGTTGACTAGCTCTCGCTGTATCATGACAGTCAGTTTTTGGCTTTCCCTACTGAGGTGCTCGTCCGGAAGAACCGAGACACAATCGCAGTAGTTCTCCCAGCGCTACCTTAGTCGATGGAGCGGAACGTAAGGTACCAAAACATGGGAGCTGGGCAAACCCAACTAATGACCCAAGACATGATTCGGAGCTGATGCATATAGTGCTATAAGTTCAGGGTGTCGAGCGACCGAGAAGGTGGCCAGACTTTGTTGCCATATTATGGGTACAATGAATCCCCTAGCGTAGTTGGGCATGACACTATGTGTGGGTGCCGTTATGACGAAAAAGGCGTCAATGAGGAATGACAGCCAGTAAGTGTCATATAACTCTATATGTTGTAGTAGAGTGGCACGTCTATGTGTATGAGTACGGTTTATGCTTTAAAAGGAGGTATGATGGCGGAACCTGTTGCGACCGGGCGGGAGGAAGCTGTGTATGGATCCGAAGTGTATCCGGATTGTCTTCTTGGGGAATATTTATGTATTCTCTCTTTGTGCATCCAAGCTGATTCCATGTCGCCAGTCCTGTTCTGCGCAAAAGTGAGCCTGTAAAGAAAATGCTTAGAGACATTTGTGTGTCATAGGGCGGTTGAACCACGGGCCTTCCCCAGCTTATGCCGGAGTGCTTGATTGAAGCCTGGTCGAGCCGGGCTATCATGCCGTAAAGTAGCTCGGACTCCTTTGTTGGTGTCCGGGGGGTTGGCTGTCGAATCGAGGTTCGATAGAAAGGCACAACTCGCTGCCTCAACGGCAGTATACTTTCCAGTGTCGGGGTGGAGTTCGGCCTTTCCTGTAATTGTGACTATGTCACCTGGGCTTGGTATTTTAAGTTTGCCATAGGCATGGTGTGGTACAGCGTTGAATCGAGCCAACGCGGTTCGTCCCAACAGTACGTAATAGTTACTGTATAAGGGGACAATGTCGAAGACTTACTCTTCGGTATGGTGATTGTTTGGTGATCCGAAGACAACCTCCAGGGTGGTGGGCATGTAAAACTGACCTTTACACCTGGTATGACATCTTGATAAGATGTTTTTAGTGGGTTTGATCCTCGAGCGATCAATACCTATCTGGTGCACTGAGTCCTGGTGCAGCAAGTTTGGGCTGCTGTTTATGCCAATAGGGGCTCGTGTGAGGTGGAACCCACCAACTATTGGGTCGAGGATAAGTGCAACTGAATTGCCATGGTTGAAATTGGCTGGATGGTCTGTGTGATCGGAGATGATCGGCCGTATTTTTGTACCATGGGGTGACTTGTATTGTTGAGTCAGCATCCCGAGGAGTACACATTCGTTCCCATTTGGGGATGTGGGTGGTGTTTATCACGTTCGCCTTGTTGGTTTGTGGAGAATTTTCTTTTGCCCCATAATGTTTGATGGTCTGGGCTCCTCGTTGTCTTCATAGCTTTGAGACCCCTTCTTATTGTTTCCGGCACGCGACCGGCCAGTTTGTTTTGAAGATCCGGCATTCTCTATTGGTGTGATTGGCTGTCGTTCCAGGGGTACCATGAATTTGACATGGGCGGTCGAGTATGCTGCCCGAGCCGGATGGGCCCGAATTGTTCTCTTTCCGCTGACCGGACTGGGAGCCGCGGAATCCGGCATCGATTGTCGTGTCTTGGGCGTCATCATTATTTTTGTGACGCTTATGTTTGTTGCGTCGAGGTTTGTGGATGCTGTCTTGCATTTCCTGCGTATTGCCCTGGGCCGTGATGTATTGGCGTCGGGGTGTGGGCTTTAGGACCTCCTCCTCGAGTTGAGGTAGCAACTTGTGCTTTAGGTACCCTTTGTTGGGGCGCTCGAGTCTGTATTCCTCGGCTGCCAGGACATCAGTCCATCTGTTTGTGAGCAGATCTTGATCAGCTTGGAGCTGCTGCTGCTTCTTTTTCAAGCTTCTTGCGGTGGCTATGAGCCGGCGCTTGAAGTGCTCCTGCTCTACGGGATCCTCAGGGACGCCGAATTCATCATCGCGAGGCTCACCTCGTCTTCGGAGGGAGGCATATAGTTGTCCTCCTCCAAGTATTCGTCCGTCGCCTGTTCATCTGGGCTGACCTGCCTGTCTTCCTGTTCGTCCTGCTCGAAGGCAGGGTGACCGGGATTGTATTCATCTTCGGCACCATCCGGATTGTTTTCGTCTCCTGTGCCGGTATTGCTGTGGCGGGGCTTAGAGAGGCGTCGATGACGCCCATGCTTTGATTTCTTCCCTAAGGGGTTATCCTCTATTGCCTCATCGCCATTGGTTTCTTTGGGAGTGTCCACCATATATATATCATACTAGGAGGTGGTTGTCCAGCGCCCTGTGAGCGTTGGTTCCTGTTCTTCTCCTGCATCGTCGTGCACACCGTTGGTGTCTTCGGAGTCGAAGTCAAGCACGTCGGTCAAATCATCGACAGTGGCAATGAAGTGGGTGGTGGGTGGGTAACGAATTTCTTCGTCGCCTGCTTCCCACTCGAGCCATACATGGTTCGACCAAGAGTCTCCTGACAAAAAGATAGACCTTAATGAATTCAGCATGTCACCGAAGGGCGAGTGCTGAAAGATATCCGCAACGGTGAACTCCATTACCGGAGCCCAATCGGATTCGATGGGCCCGGGTGCGTACGGTCTGGAACCTACAGCCAGACACAAGTTCGGGGGTCCGGTGACACAGACTTCCTTAGAGGTGGAGTCTGTGTTTGGATCTACCGCTGATGGGTATGCGGCCTCCGGGGCGGGGTCCATCCACCCGTCCTCAGACGACGCGATCTGCCCCGGATTTAGGTCCAGAGCTACTACAGGTGTGATATCCCGAATATTACCTGACAGCAGATAAGCCGTGCGTGTCGTGACTGTTCGGCGCTCCTGGTGTAGGCCTGAATCCGTCGAAGATCAAGTCTCCGCGGATATCGGCCGTGTAGTTCAAGTTTCTGAACCTAACCTGATGGCCAGGGGCGTAGCTGTCGATCTGCTCCACATGGCCAAGCAAATTGGCCCACAGTGCAAAGCCGCCGAACACGAAGATTTGTCCGGGGAGAAAAGTCTCACCCTGGACCGCATTGTTGTTGATGATTGAAGGAGCCATCGAGCCTTGCTGCGACGACACAGAGGAACTCTCAATGAAAGCACCAATGTCGGTGTCAAAACCGGCGGATCTCGGGTAGGGGGTCCCGAACTGTGCGTCTAAGGCTAATGGTAACAGGAGGCAGGGGACACGATGTTTTACCCAGGTTTGGGCCCTCTCGATGGAGGTAGGTAATACCCTATTTCCTGCTTGATTGATCTTGATGATATGAGTATTACAAGAGTTGATCTACCACGAGATCGTAGAGGCTAAACCCTAGGAGCTAGCTTATGATTATGATTGTTCTTGTCCTACGGACTAAACCCTCCAATTTATATAGACACCGGAGGAGGCTAGGGTTACACAGAGTCGGTTATAGAGAAGGAGATCTAACATCCGAATCGCCAAGCTTGCCTTCCACGCAAAGGAGAGTCCCATCCCGACATGGGACGAAGTCTTGAATCTTGTATCTTCATAGTCCAACAGTCCGGCCAAAGTATATAGTCTGGCTGTCCGGATACCCCCTAATCCAGGACTCCCTCACCTGCGCTGCTAGTAGCCAATTTACCCGCGCTGCTAGTAGCCTTTTCTCTAGTAGTGAAGTAAATAAGTGGGTGAAAGAAAACCAGCAAGTGGGTCCAAAGGAATTGCAGAAGAACATCAAAGACAAGTTCAAGATAGATTTACCATACATGAGGTTGTTCAATGGTAAACAACATGCTATGGATTCTACTTATGGTAACTGGCAGGAAAGTTTTCAATTGTTGTATTCATTCAAAGGTGAAGTGGAGAGGACCAGCCCAGGTAGTATTGCAGATATTGACCACCACACCATGGAGTACACCTTCATGGGAGTGACAAAGACAAAGGAATGCTTTAGGAGGGTTTTTGTCTACTTTGAGGCTTGTCGCCGGGGTTTCTTGGCAGGCTGCATGCCTTATTTGGCTATTCATGCCACTTTTCTCACAAGGAGGTTTACAGGACAGTTAGTAGCAACTTGTGCAGTTGATGCGCACAGTTTTGTATTTCCAGTTGTGTACGGTGTGCTGGAGACAGAGTCTGAGGAGCGCTGGACTTGTTTTTGCATAATCTGCGCTGGGCTATTGCAAATCCCAATGGGTTGGTCATTCATACAAATGCCTGTGAAGGTTTAGAAGTGGCCGTGGACAATGTGTTCCCTGGAGTAGAGCATAGGGAATGCATGCGTCATCTTGTTGCAAATTTCATGAAGAAATTCAAAGGAAAGGTGTACACCGACAATTTATGGTCAGCATCTTTGACTTGCAACGTGAAGAAGCAAAACTACCACTTGAGGCAGTTATACATGAATCCCAAAGTGAAAGAGTACTTGGTGACACACCACTCCAAGTTATGGGCCAGAAGCCAATTCAGTGAACTGAGAAAAGTTGACTCTGTGCACAATAATCTAGCAGAGTCTTTCAACTCAATGATCCGGAAACTAAAGGGTCATTATGTGGTGTATTAGCTTGACAGGATAAGGATAGAATACATGCAGAAATTTCATTATCGTGCAGGAATAGCCGAGGCAAAATTCATGGGCCACATTATCATCCCTGCCGTGATGAATGAATTGAAGCAGAAAACAACAAGCGTGGAAATGAACATGACTCTTTGCTCGGGTACCACAATAGAGATATAATATTTGGATAAAGAGAAGAGGGAATGGAGATATCCAGTGGATTTAGAAGCTAGAACTTGCAGTTGTAGGCAATGGCCTATAACTGGGTTGCCATGCATTCATGCCTTGTTTTTATCACTTCTCTCCCAAGTCTAGTGGGGAACATACAGCAGTATGTGCATGATTACTACTCTGTTGCAAGGTTCAAAGTCACATATGCGTATGCCTTGCCTGCTATGAAGGGAAAACAACAACGAGACATGGTGGACCCTGGATTCAAGCTTTGCGCTCCAGTTCTAAAGAGAGCAGCAGGTAGACCAAGGAAGAGTCGAATCAGACCTCGCAGCGAAGGGGCTGGACTTCGAGCGAGGAAGCGTAAGTGCACAAGGTGTGGTGAGTCTGGTCATTTCGGTAAGTATTGTGATAACACAGTAGATCCAGCATTCGGAGAGAATTTCGATGAAGGCTTCGATGAAAATGTTCATCAGCAGCCGGTTGCGTCAACAGATGATGAAAATGATGATCAACAGCCAGTTGCATTAGCTGAGGATTTTGACGAGGTTCCAAATGATGACGGTCAATAGCCGCATGATTTTGACGATGATCCAAAATATCCTCCAAATAATGATTCAAGTGAGATTTCAAATGGTGTTTAAAGTGAGGCTCCAAATGAAGCTCCAAATGGCAATGGTGATCCAAGTGAGGCTCCAAATGGTGACCAACCTTCTGTTGTTGTGAGTTCTGCTAGGTATGTAAATCTTGCAAATACTATTGTACATTTATCACTTGACATTATCTCATTACCCTTTATGTTTTGCACGGCTCTGCGGTAGGTTTGAAGAAGACGCGCAAGATACCGGCAACCAAGAGGAGAAGAGAAGAAGCAGTGAGCACAAGGTGCACGAGGAGCAAAGTGATGCCAAGAAGCTCAAGGAATAGATAGAAGCCCCAACGCTATTTATGAATAATTATGAAACATTATGAATAACGTTGCATTTCTATTGAATGATGTTGGACCTATGTTAGAACTATGTTTGAATGATGTTGGACCTATGTTAGAACTTCAAATTTGACATGTTATATGAATGTTGTAATTTTTAACTTTGGTAAACTCACATTCATGAAAAATGTGCTAAAAAAGAGCTCCAAAGATAGGGTAAACGGTCTCATTTCTAAGCAAGTTTTTTTACCTTGTCTAGATGAGCCAAATAACTTTCCTACACATATATTCTATATACACAAACTATGTGCGCTATTTTTCCCTTTTTTGATTTTTTTTAAATTTCGTTTTGCTCATTTGAATTCTGGTCAAACCTAACTTTGATCAAGATTGAAACAAATCTAAAACATCGAAAATAAAAACTAAGCCTGGATCCTTCTTAGTCACTCCAAAATGAAGCTGTGGTGAGGTTTTTGAAATTTCCATGAAAAAAATGCTAAAAAAGAGGGGTCCAAAGGTAGGGTAAACGACCTCATTTCTAAGCAAGGTTTTTTTCGACCTTGTCTAAATCAGCCAAATAACTTTCCTACACATATATTCTATATATACAGACTATGTGCGCTGGTTTTTTCATTTTTTGATTTTTTTTATTTGTTTTGCTCATTTGAATTCTGATCAAACCTGACTTTGACCAAGATTTAAACAAGTCTAGAACATCAAAATGAAAAACTAAGCCTGGATCCTTCTTAGTCACTCCAAAATAAAGCTGTGGTGAGGTTTTTGAAATTTTCGTGTTCATTTCCCCAATACACTTCTCGTCACTTCATACAAGAGAGTTTGAGATACTTGGGATATCACATAATACACATGAAATTGTTGTTTAAATGTATGTAAACCTTGTTTATCAACTTAAATCGTTAGTATATGACATAAGAAGACTATGTGTGCATGTTTTCCATTTTTCTGATTTTTATTTAATTTATTATGCTCATTTGAAATCTGGTCAAACCTATGTTTGACTGCTCCAAACCACTCCCAAACCCCGCTAACACTAGCGCTGAACAGGGACCGTCCATCTAACCCTAGCGGTGATCAAGGACCGTCGATCTAACCCTTCTAGAAGGAATCCGCAAGGAGGAGTGGGGCGATCCGTGAGATGCAATCTGATTGGCTGGGAGATTGTTTTTTCTCAATAAGTATCGGGCACGATGGATGGACCGTTGGGCCGTCTCGCTGCCTGGGCCTGAGACCGCAGTTAATAGCCCGTCTCAGCCTTTCCATGCCTGCATGCATGGGAAGGGCGGCGACGTGGGTTTGCATGCGCGGGAGGCGGGCGTGCATGCATGCGAGCGAGGCAAGCTAGGTGGCCATGCACGTATTGATTCAGAGTTAGGCCATTGTTTCAGATTAGCCAGTGGTTCAGATTACGGCAGCGAATCAGATGCACGCGCGCGGTCACAGATCTTCCCTATGCAATGATTCAAATGCACGAACGCGTCCAATGCATCGTTTTCATGCAAAAATTAAAGGGTCCAAAACGTAATGGATACACGCACGCGTCCGGATTCACACACGCACCATTCTCATCCCTTCTCTCTTCCTCTCCCACCCACAGCCTATAAATGGGGTACCTCTCTTCCTTTCCCACTCACCACCCAAAAGCCAGATCCATTATCTCCAACTTCAAACACCCAAGCGACCAAGCCCTCTCCAAGCGACCAAGTGAAGATGCAGTACAACGGGCCGACCTTCCTTCGTTCGCCTGTCGTGTCGGAGCTGCGCTACCCACCGGGCATGCTCGTCGAGATGGAGCTCCATGTGTGGGCGACTTCAAGGTGGAGAGGACCTTGTCGTGGTTCTAAGCCTGACAGTAGAGTGGGGGGTAGGTATAGAGAGGCAAGGTCCTAGCTATGGGGAAGTTGTAAGCACAAAGGATGTACGAGTTCAGGCCCTTCTCGGAGGAAGTAACAGCCCTACGTCTCGGAGCCCGGAGGCGGTCGAGTGGATTATGAGTATATGAGTTACAAGGTGCCGAACCCTTCTGCCTGTGGAGGGGGGTGGCTTATATAGAGTGCGCCAGGATCCCAGCCAACCCACGTAGGAGAGGGTTTAAGGTGAGTTAAGTCTGGGGTGTTACTGGTAACGCCCCACATAAAGTGCCTTTACTATCATAAAGTCTACTTGATTACAGGCCGTTGCAGTGCAGAGTGCCTCTTGACTTTCCGGTGGTCGAGTGAGTCTTCGTGGTCGAGTCCTTCAAGTCAGTCGAGCGTGTCCCTCGTTGGTCGACTGGAAGGTGACTTCTTCTAAGGGTGTCCTTGGGTAAGGTACTTGGATCAGGTCCATGACCCTTCCCTAGGTACATAACCCCATCATTAGCCCCCGAATGGATTGAGGCTTCGAGTGAGGAAGGAGTTGATGTTGTTTCTGATTAACCTTTGCGCTCTGGTCGTGTGTTGTCCTGGACCAAAGAATCTCTTCGTCGACAGGGAGCAACTTGCCTTCAGTCGACTCGATCCATTCTATTTTTGCGTCGAGTGATCTTTCGGGCTTCGATGATCTCCGAGCGACGGATCACCGGGAACACCGCGTCTGACAGACTGATTTGCTGTTCGCGGATTCCGCGGGATGCGAAATTTGGGGACGCGCGCGAAGCGGGGCGGACCGCGGCGTTCGGATGGGACGGGGCATAGACGCCTCGATCTCCGCGCCGCCTTTTTCGCCACGTATCCCGTCTGCATAACTGCTCCCAGATATGATTAGATCGACGGGCCCACCTGTCATCCACTCGGAAGGGGCCTTATAAATGTGCCCAGCGAGGATTTCTGTGCTGCGCCTCAGCATTCTCTCCCTCTCTCTGCTTCCTTCTTCCCCGCCCAGCGTGCTCGCTCTCGCCCCCGCACCACTTCCCTTCGCGCATCTCGCCGGCGACCATGGCCAAGCAGAAGACGGCGGCGCTGGAGCATGCAAAGAAGGCGTCGGCGTCGGAGAAGGCGAAGGGGAGATCCACCAGCCGCGGAGGGTCCTCGTCCAGATCCCGCCTGCCGAAGGGCTGGGTCCAAGGAGACTGGATCCAGTCGACCATCACAGAGAATGACCTCCTCGACATGGCCAACGAGGGCTTGATCCCTCACGGAGCTGCGAGGCTTCCGGGGAAGGAGTGGCAGCCTCAGCCAGAAGAGGGTGAGTGTGTGCTTTTGGCCACCCATGTTGATCGTGGGTTTTCCTTGCCGCCGAGTGTTTTCTTCCGTGGCTTCTTGAATTTCTTCGGAGCGCAGCTCCACCATTTTACCCCAAACTCCATTGCCTATCTTGCTGCGTTTGTGTCCATGTGTGAGGGTTTCTTGGGCTGTCGACCGCACTGGGGTTTGTTCAAACATATATTCACGTGTCGCTCTCAGACCGTGAAGAAGGCGAGCCCAGGTGATGAGAGAACCCGAGTCGTCCAAATGTGTGGGGGTCTGGGGATCCAGGTGAGGAATAAGAGCACCTTCCCGCCCATGACTTTTCCCGAGTCAGTCAGAGGTTGGCAGTCGACCTGGTTCTACTGCCGGGACCAGTCGACGCCGGGGCAGTCGAGTGGACTCCCATAGTTTACCATGGACCGAGTGAACAAGCCTTCCTCTCTGAAGTTGATTCCGAAGGAGAAAGCTGATGTGAAGATGTTGATGGAGCGCGTGGTGCAGTTGGTTCGGGAGGGAGTGACGGGCATGGACCTCTTGGAGGTCTTCCTCAGGCGTCGTATCCAGCCTCTTCAGTTTCGGAGCCACTGCATGTGGTTGTACTGTGGGACCGAAGACGAGACTCGAGTCCATCCAGAAGCAGTCGACGATGTCACTCTGGAAAGATGGATGGTAGCCGTTACCGGAAACAAGGACAACCCACGCGGAGCCAGAAGGATTCCTCCACTCGACCACAACAGCGATCCAAACAAGGTACATTTGCTCTGCCCTCCACTGCATTCTTGTCGCACTCATTTCTGTTTATCCTGCCGACTGGTCGACTGATCCTTGTCTTGATATCTGCTAGGCTCTCACCGAGCTGTACTCGATGCCCAATGGGGCACAAACTCCGACTGAGGAGGGTGAGGCGAGTGGGGGTGAGAGCCAGGAAGAGGAGGAGTGGGACTCGGACGTTGGAGGAGATGACGACGACGATGATGATGATGACGGTGATGACGATGATGTTGAAGACAAGGAGGAAGAGGAGGAGGAGGTCGTACCACCGCGCTCGGAAAGGCGGTCGAAGCTTGTCCACGACCCTTCAACCGAACGTGGTAAGGGGGTTGCGACCACCACTCAGTCGACCAAGCGTCCTCGGACCATCTCTCCGGTGCCGACTGAAAAGGCGCCGAAGCAGCCCAGGGCGGCCTCGTCGAAGCCGCTCAAGCTCCTGCCGAAGATGAAGGTGTCCATCCCTACCATATCAGGGTAATCGTGTTGTTTGAATCTTTTCATTTTGTGTGAACTTTGTCTCTGGTCGACGCTGAAGTTGGTCGACTGATCCTTTGGAGTTGTAGTGCTGCTACTTCTGAAACCTCGGCCCGGGCTGATGACCAGGAGATGGAGGACGCAGCAACTTCGAACCCAGGTATTGCATTCTTAACGCCGTTCTTAGTCGACTGACTCGCGATCTCTGATCCTGATTCTTCTCCGCAGCTCCACCCAATACTGTTATCAATCTTCCTGATGATGATGAGGATGAAGAGCCGCTGAAGCGCAGGAGGAGTCGAAAAGCGTCCGCCAGTAAGGTGCCTCAGGATGTGACGGCGCCTGAGATTCTGACTGTGGAGGAAGAGAACACCACTCGACACACGGTGTCCTTCGCAAATCCACTGACGAGTGCTCAGCAGCCCTCCCTCTTCACGACGCACCACGTCCCAGAGGACCAAGCTGGCACAGCGAAGGAGGCGATACGCCAGGCGGGACTCATGATGGAGCAGCTGAAGACCATCCGGGACGCGAGCCAGGCAGCTTATGACGCCAGTTCTGCCCTCCAAAGCAATGTTCAGGTCAGTCGACCACCGTTTCTTCTGTTGGATATGCTGCCAAAAACTTTTCCTTTCCGGAATTTATAGTAGTCACCCACTGGGTGTTGTCGATTGAGCTCCGTATTAGCGGGGGCACGCTGAGTGCACCCGCTGGGTGTAGTCCCCAAGGCTAAGGTCGACTGATGGCAGTCGGCCTTAGGCTTTATAATTTCAGTCTTTCTGTCAGTCGACTATGTCGACTGGATTTCACAAACCGGTGGGGGCACGCTGAGTGCACCCACTGGGTGTAGTCCCCGAGACTACGGTCGAATGCTTGTATTCGGCTGTAGTCTTAGAAACGTGTGTTTTTCCCTTTTTCACTCGGAAGTGAATTATATTTGACATTTTAGTCGATTGGTTCTTTGCAGAACTCTTGTGATCTTGTGGCTCGCTACTCGGAGCTGGAACACAAGCATACTCAAGTCGAGCTGAGCTTGAAGCTGGTTCAGGAGAAGCTGACAAAGGCAAAGGAGGAGACCGAAGGTATGTTTGGTGAGACCCTGACGACTGCTTTTCCCCTTGCTTGTTTCAAAATCTGATCTTGCTGTAATTTGTAGGTAAGGTAAGGGAGGCCCAACAGAAGAAAGACCTTGAGCTAGCTGAGAAGATCAAGCTTGCTGACGAGAAGTTAGCTTCAGTCACCAAGCTCGAACAAGACAATACCAATCTGAAAGCTGCTCTTGGGATTGCTAACAAGGAGGTCAGTCGACTGAAAACTGATAAAGCTGCCCTGACCGACCAAGTCAGCAAATTGACTGAGAAGAAAACTGAACTGGAGGCCTTCCTGAGTGGCCTTGCCAAGAAGCTGTTTCTTATGCTTGAAGGTAAACCTCTATGCTTGGCAAACATTTCCAATTGTGGTTTTTCCATTCGACCATTCCCTTGACTTAGTGATCATCCTTGCAGAATTCTGTCAAAACTTTGAAGAAGAAACTAGCCGGCTGGAGCCAAACCTCGACCCTGTCAATTCTCCGGTGAACGACGAAGTTGCCATGGATGTTTTCCGACTGGAGTCTCGTGTCGCAGCTGTCGTGGACTATCTCGCAAGGCTGAAGGCCGCCACATCTCGCA
Organism: Triticum dicoccoides; assembly: GCF_002162155.2. Lineage (NCBI taxonomy): Eukaryota > Viridiplantae > Streptophyta > Magnoliopsida > Poales > Poaceae > Triticum > Triticum dicoccoides. The sequence goes on along the minus strand of NC_041393.1, from coordinate 542,618,294 downwards.
TCGACTCGACGCTTTGGCCTGAGGAGACACTTCAGAATGACCTTGAGTCGCTGATGGCCCAGTTGAACACGATCCCTGGTCGAGTGCAGGAATGGAAGAAGTCCTCGGCTCGGTGTGGTGCAGATGTTGCTCTGTGTCTGGCCCGAGTCCACTGTAAAGATGCGCGAGAAGAGAAGCTGGCGGCCCTTCGGGTGGCCAATACCAAGAAACACGACTTCAGGTCCTTTATGGAAACTTTCCTTGCAGCTGCCACTCGGATCGCCGACGGAATTGACCTTGATGAATTCGTTGCTCCTTCCAGCCCTCCACAGGAGGGGTAAAAAACTTCTTCTGGCTCGACGCTTTAAATTTGCCTCGATATGCCGAGTGGAATTGTAACCGATAGACCTTAACAGGCTTAACGCCTGAGCACTCTCGGTTCCTTTAGATATCGATTCAAACTTGAATTTGATGCTTGAATATGATTGCCTTTGGCTCGAAATGTCTTTTGCAGGTTCAAAGCAAGGCGCCTTTATCGCAATCGACTTATTCTTCAGTTCACTTAGGCGAGCACTGGGCCGCAGCTAAGCCCCCGAGTGAAAGTCTGGCTTACCACTCGGTAGGATTTTGATAACTTAGGCGAGTGCTTGGACTGCAGCTAAGCCCCCGAGTGAGAGGGTTGCTCTTCACTCGGTAGGATTTTTGTAACTTAGGCGGGCACTGGGCCGCAGCTAAGCCCCCGAGTGAGAGGGTTGCTCCTCACTCGGTAGGATTTTCGTAACTT
>NC_041393.1:542568279-542617172 GCF_002162155.2 Triticum dicoccoides | reverse complement strand
TAAGCCCCCGAGTGAGAGGGTTGCTCTTCACTCGGTAGGATTTTTATAACTTAGGCGAGTGCTTGGACTGCAGCTAAGCCTCCGAGTGAGAGGGTTGCTCTTCACTCGGTAGGATTTTTATAACTTAGGCGAGCACAGGGCTGCAGCTAAGCCTCCGAGTGAGAGGGTCGCTCTCCACTCGGTAGGATTTTTGTAACTTAGGCGAGTGCTTGGACTGCAGCTAAGCCCCCGAGTGGGAGGGTTGCTCTTCACTCGGTAGGATTTTGATAAACTTAGTCGAGTCCTTGGACTGCAGCTAAGCCTCCGAGTGGAAGGCTGGCTTACCACTCGGTAGGATTTTGATAAACTTAGGCGAAACGGATTCGCGGCTAAGCCTCCGGGTGGGAGGCTGGCTCACCACTCGGCAGGATTTTTACAAACTTAGGCGAAACGGATTCGCGGCTAAGTCACCCACTGAGGGGGAATTTTTTGTGGACAAAAATAAAAAGTGACAGAAAGTATGGAGGGACTATGACACTATTATTTTGAGGTCCATGAACTACAAAAGTACTTGATTGCAACTCATCCGAGTGATAAAACTTAAGTGTAGAATGGGCGGAGTAGCTCCGCGTTCCAAGCTCGGGGTTCGTCGATATTATGCTCGACGTTGTAAAGACGGTACGCCCCGTTGTGGAGGACCTTGGTGACGATGAAGGGGCCTTCCCAAGAAGGAGCGAGCTTGTGTGGTTTGTGCTGATCCACTCGGAGAACCAAATCCCCTTCCTGGAAGGCTCGACCTCTCACATTTCTGGCGTGGAAACGACGCAAATCTTGTTGGTAGATGGTTGACCGGATCAGAGCCATCTCCCTTTCTTCCTCTAAAAGGTCGACTGCGTCCTGCCGCGCTTGTTCAGCCTCTGCTTCGTTGTAGATTTCAACTCGAGGAGCATTGTGGAGAAGATCACTCGGCAAGACTGCTTCGGCTCCGTAGACCAAGAAGAATGGAGTTCTTCCGGTCGACCGATTAGGTGTGGTCCGCAGTCCCCAAAGTACTGAGGGAAGTTCGTCGACCCAAGCTCCAGCCGCGTGTTTGAGATCACGCATCAGTCGAGGCTTCAATCCCTTAAGAATCAGTCCATTAGCTCGCTCTGCTTGTCCATTCGACTGCGGATGGGCGACTGAAGCGTAGTCGACCCGTGTGCCTTGGGAGCTGCAGAAATCTCTGAATTCCTCCGAGTCATAGTTCGACCCATTATCCGTAATGATGCTGTGCGGGACTCCATATCTGAATATTAGTTCCCTGATGAAGCTAACAGCAGTACCGGTGTCAAGGCTCTTGATTGGTTTAGCCTCAATCCACTTGGTGAACTTGTCGACTGCCACCAGTACATGCGTGAAGCCACTTCGTCCTGTCCTCAAAGGACCGACCATGTCCAATCCCCATACTGCGAAAGGCCAGACGAGTGGGATGGTCTTCAGAGCTGACGCAGGCTTGTGTGACATATTCGAGTAGAATTGACATCCCTCGCACTTATCCACTATCTCTTTTGCCATCTCATTCGCCTTTGGCCAGTAAAATCCGGCTCGGTATGCTTTGGCCACGATGGTCCGAGAGGACGCATGATGACCACAGGTCCCCTAGTGAATATCATTGAGGATGAGTCGACCTTCTTCTGGTGTTATGCACTTCTGACCAACTCCAGTCGCGCTTTCTCTGTATAATTGTCCTTTGATTACGGTAAAGGCCTTAGATCGACGGACGATCTGTCGAGCCTCTTCCTCATCCTCAGGAAGCTCTTTTCTCAGGATATATGCGACATACGGAATCGTCCAGTCGGGAATGACCACCAAAACCTCCATGATCAAGTCGACCACCGCTGGGACTTCAACTTCAGTCGGATCTGTGGCACTCTTGGGCTGTGGAGTTTCTTCGGTGAAAGGATCTTCTTTGACTGACGGAGTGTGTATATGCTCCAAGAACACACCACTTGGAATGGCTTCTCTCTTGGAACCTATCTTTGCTAGATCATCAGCTGCTTGATTTTTCAGTCGGGGTATATGATGGAGCTCCAACCCCTCGAACTTCTTTTCCAGCTTCCTCACTGCACTGCAGTATCCAGTCATGGCTGGGCTTCTCACGTCCCACTCTTTCATCACCTGATTGACCACTAAATCCGAGTCGCCATAGACCATCAGGCGACGGACGCCGAGTGAAATGGCCATGCGCAACCCATATAAGAGGGCCTCATATTCTGCCTCATTGTTGGAGGAATCAAAGTGAATCTGGAGCACATATCTGAGCTTATCTCCTCTGGGGGAAACCAGGACAACCCCAGCACCGGAACCATTCAACATCTTAGAGCCATCGAAAAACATGGTCCAATGCTCCGAGTGAACTTCAGTCGGCTGCTGCTGTTCAATCCACTCGGCAAGGAAATCTGCTATTGCCTGGGACTTAATGGCTTTCTTTGCCTCAAACTTGATATCAAGGGGAAGAAGTTCAATCGCCCATTTGGCCACTCGACCAGTTGCATCCCTGTTGTGCAAAATCCCTGATAGTGGAGCGTCGCTGACGACTGTGATGGAATGATCAGAGAAATAATGAGCAACCTTCTTTGTGGTCATGTATATCTGGGGCTATGAGCCGACTGAACCGTATTCACAGTGACGGATCGACTGTGAATTCTGTTGCGCGACTGAGACACGGCTGAATTCTGATCTCCTGCTGCCCGGAGCAGATCCCTAATCTGCAGCAAACCTCTGCCAGCTTCCGACTGCGAAGGCTGGATGGACTCTGCTATACGGGTCGCAGCTGCTAAATTCTGAATTGGGGTTCGATATACCTGAGTCGGCGGGAAGAGTTGACGTCGACTGTTGTCGGGAACTCGTTGCCGCGCGCGCTCGTCGAGAGCTCGTTGAAGGTTCTCCAGTCGAGTGCGCTCGGCCAAATTGGCCAGACGCGCCTCCTCCAAGGCACGAGCCTCGGGGGTTTCTCCTGCGATGGGAGTGCGCAGGGGATCCTCGTTCCTGCGGCGAAGTTCCTCTCTTTGCAGAGAGTCGAGTGGCTCGGGCTGGTACTCTTCGTAGCCTCGTGTAGGGTCGCCGTCGTCACCTGCTCCACCACCACGGGCGAAGCCAGGGGGACTGTGGGGCCTGTCGACCATCAAGATTTCTGCCGCTGGATCACTGCTACCGCACTCGGATGCAGTCTCTACGGAGCCAGTCGACAGATCGAACAAGCCGTAGAGAGGTTCGTCGGGCTCGATTGCCGCAACTTGGGTGGTGGCCGATTGGCGAGCCACCGCATGCCTCACCCATCGCTGAAGCCTCGACTGGCCCGAGCGCTTGCGCTGGCGGGATATCGGGAGGGTGAACGATGGAGGGGCCGACCAATACTGGGTCGACGGTTGCCGCAGCAGAACGCCGCGGACACATGCGCGAAAATGCGTCGCACCGCGGACGGGGAGCGCATCTGCGTCGAGTGGAGCCTCCTGGAGCCACGCGGAGTCGTCGGCGATGAAGGTGAGAGTGCCGAGACGGATCTCTTGACCCTCGACCAAAACTCCAGCGGACACCATGATGAAGGTACTCGGAAGAATCGCAACTTCCCCACAAAATCGCTAAAACACCTGCCCCACGGTGGGCGCCAACTGTCGTGGTTCTAAGCCTGACAGTAGAGTGGGGGTAGGTATAGAGAGGCAAGGTCCTAGCTATGGGGAAGTTGTAAGCACAAAGGATGTACGAGTTCAGGCCCTTCTCGGAGGAAGTAACAGCCCTACGTCTCGGAGCCCGGAGGCGGTCGAGTGGATTATGAGTATATGAGTTACAAGGTGCCGAACCCTTCTGCCTGTGGAGGGGGGTGGCTTATATAGAGTGCGCCAGGATCCCAGCCAGCCCACGTAGGAGAGGGTTTAAGGTGAGTTAAGTCTGGGGTGTTACTGGTAACGCCCCACATAAAGTGCCTTTACTATCATAAAGTCTACTTGATTACAGGCCGTTGCAGTGCAGAGTGCCTCTTGACTTTCCGGTGGTCGAGTGAGTCTTCGTGGTCGAGTCCTTCAAGTCAGTCGAGTGTGTCCCTCGTTGGTCGACTGGAAGGTGACTTCTTCTAAGGGTGTCCTTGGGTAAGGTACTTGGATCAGGTCCATGACCCTACCCTACGTACATAACCCCATCAGACCTCCCACGGGGCTCGCCTAGGATGTTCACCCTCAATGAGGTTTGTGATCGCGGAGGCATCCTCCTACTACTCACGGTCACCTTCACCAACCCGTTTGATGTGCGCGAGCTCCTTGGCCAAGTCTTTTGGTGCGGCTGTGAGTCCATCTTCTTCACGGTGTACAACATCTACACCAACTATGAGAGCGTCTTCCCCACTCCAAGCCAGATGCACTCCCTTCCCTACGACGAGGAGGAGGATGTGTGAAGTTGAAGACGGTGTTGAGGGGGCGCGTGGCCAAGGTGGAAGAAGGAGGTCAACATGAAGATTTTCAAGAAGGGGTGCGATCCCGGAGTCAAGCTCGTGATGTTTTCGTTTTATTGTTTTTATTTTATTGCTTTTCTATGTCGTGCGTGTCGTGTCGTATCATGTCGTGTCCGTGAACTTATCTATGGGTACCCATCTATATAAGGGTATGGTGTGTTGCATCTTATCTATCCAAGTTATAATGTGTGTTAAAAAATGTCTGTGCCCAAACATATCATTTCTTCCCTAAACAAAGTCATGAACTAACATGCAAATTTATTCCCTTTAAATCCTAAACCAAGTGCCACTCTAACCAAAATCATGTTGCAGTGCAAACATACATTTGCAACCCTCCAAAATTTCAGTGCAAAAGAAAGTAAAACCACTCTCACGCGTGTGCAAACATTCAGTACAAACAAACGGACTCACTAGATATACTTTTCTTCCCTACCCATGTCAAAGTCTTTCCATCCGCCCTAGCGTTTACCAGCGCAGCCCTAAACGCCACAAACTCACGCGGTCCTGGGTTCGAGTCCCCAGCCGCACCAATTTTTTATGCATTTTCCACCCTTCATTTTTTAGACAAATTATTTTTTTCTCAATCTAATGCCCTTAAAAAATATTCATTAATTTTGGCACCAGGTGTAAACCTCTACCAAAGTTGAGGCACATTTTCCATGACATTTTGGTCTTTGATTTAAATCATGGTGTATTTGAATTGGAGTAATTAAATTGCTATTAAATATTTAACAACTCCAAAAAAATTCTAAACTTAATTTTTTGGTTCTGGAATAATTCAATTAGCTTCCACAAAACGTTTCAGCATTATGATTTACTGCCTAAATTAAATCAAAACAGAAAACAGAAAAACATGCAAGAGAACCCCCAAATGGGCCTAGTTGGATCAATTGGCCCATTAGTCTAGCCGGCACTTGGCTCTACACGCTGAATTTGGCCCATACAGAAAGGCAGAGCAGAGAGCTGCATTTCATTGATCAAAAGTTTCTGAATTCCTCATTTCTTCTCCCTTTTTTCAACATGTTTACATGTTGGTCACTTCTTCTCGAAGTTTCTGAATTCCTCATTTCTTCTCCCTTTTTTCAACATATTTACATGTTGGTCACTCCTTCTCTTTTTTTCAACATTTAAACAACTTAGACCAACATTTAAACTAGGTGAATTTCTCATACAATTTCAAGCTTATAAATTCCTCCATAATTCATGCCTTTCCATACAATTTCAACATTACACCAAGTGCGATTACCATACCTACAAATGCCCAAAAGTAATTGCAAATTGGTATTGGTATTTGTGCTTGATCTTCAAGCTTCCTAACCTTCTTCTTCAACATTCTAAGCTCAACAGCTAGCTCTCTGTCAGTGCGTGCTTTGCCCTCCTTCTCTTCTTCCGGAGCTCGTGCTGCGGCCATTGCCATTTGTGGCAGCATGCACAACCATTCTTCATGCTCTACTTGCAGTTCATTCATTAGAGTCTTGGCCAGAGCATCGACCCAAAGAAAGAAGCATGTCACCTGCATGAACGCCAAACAGTTCAACCCATTGCTCAAAGATCCTGACCACGAAAATAGTACAATTGCCCCGATTCTTACCCCATTCTCGCTGCACACGTAGAATGGACGATTCTGGTTCCTCGGTGTGTGAAAAACCCTCCGATCAACGCCTGCCCGGCACCATGGACAGACGAAGACAGGCATGTCCACACACGCCCGGCTCTGTATCCACGAGGTGGCGCGGGAGCTTGAGGAAGACATGGAGCTCGGAGCCAAAGGGGATCTGAACACCACCATGCCCTCCACAGCTAGCTTCCCACCGCCGCTCTCTCTCTCTCTCTCTCTCTCTCTCTCTCTCGTCATGGTCACCGTCGTGCTCTCTATCGCCGTGGTCACCGCCGCTGTCTGTCGCCCGCTTATATAGCACACCCTCAATGGCTCTTTGCTCAATGGCTCCCTGTTGGGTCCCACAAGACACGTGTGCAATAGTCTGATCGTCTAGGGTGTCTCTGCCGCCTGGTCCCACCTATAAGGGCCGAGTCAAAAGGTTGACCTGACAGAGACGGCAGAGTTCATGGAACGAGTTGGTGCGCACGGACTAGGGGCAAAACTGAGCATGATTCGCATCTGAGGGAAAAACTGAGCACATGGACACCACTGAGGGCAAAAGGATAATTAACCCTTATTAATTATTCTCACAAGACCTTACAAAGTCATACAACAGTAAGACTAAAGCCACCATATAGGCAACAAGTGTCGCTACTCCTATCGAGTTGATGAAGGGATGCTATAGTCTAGGCCTAATACCAAACATACCTCGCGGCCATACCTAACATCTAAGACCTGAGGTCCTAATCAGGACGCATGCCGGGTATGAGGCACCCACTAGTCCGCGCGCACTCCTCAACCAGGATGCCTGCCGGGTATGAGGCTGTCGCAGCCACCTGCCACCAATTCATCTTTAGTGCTGTACTGCTACATCTACCTTGCCCGGTCTAGCTGTCATCGATGCCACCACGACGCCAGACAACGCCATCATCCTACACTCGTCCATCATCACACGCCCACCAGCGAGACCCCGATGCTTCATGCCGCTGAGACCCGCCGATGTCGACGTGCCAGATGCCATGCCGCTCCTTGATACGTCTCCCTCGTATCTACTTTTCCAAACACTTTTTCCCTTGTTTTGGACTCTAACTTGCATTATTTGAATGGAACTAACCTGGACTGACACTGTTTTCAGCAGAACTGCCATGGTGTTATTTTTGTGCAGAAATAAAAGTTCTCAGAATGACCTGAAAATCCACTTTTCAAAATTAATAAAAAATACTGGCGAAACAATCAACGTCAGGGGGCCCACACCCTGTCCACGAGGGTGTGGGGGCATGCCCCCTCCCCTAGGGCGCGGCCACCTGCCTCGTGGGCCCCCTGGACGTCCACCGACCTCAACTCCAACTCCATATATTTGCTTTCACAGAGAAAAAAAATCAAAGAGAAATTTCATCGCGTTTTATGATACGGAGCTGCCGCCAAGCCCTAATCTCTCTTGGGAGGGCTGATCTAGAGTCCGTTCGGGGCTCTGGAGAGGGAGATTCGTCGTCGTCGTCATCATCAACCATCCTCCATCACCAATTTCATGATGCTCACCGCCGTGCGTGAGTAATTTCATCGTAGGCTTGCTAGACGGTGATGGGTTGGATGATATTTACCATGTAATCAAGTTACTTTTGTTAGGGTTTAATCCCTAGTATCCACTATGTTCTCAGATTGATGTTGATATGACTTTGCTATGCTTAATGCTTGTCACTAGGGCCCGAGTGCCATGATTACAGATCTGAACCTGTTATGTTTTCATGAATATATGTGACTTCTTGATCCTATCTTGCAAGTCTATAGTCACCTATTATGTGTTATGATCCGACAACCCCGAAGTGACAATAATCGGGATACTTCTCGGTGATGGCCGTAGTTTGAGGAGTTCATGTATTCACTATGTGTTAATGCTTTGGTCTGGTACTCTATTAAAAGGAGGCCTTAATATCCCTTAGTTTCCACTAGGAACCCGCTACCATGGGAGGGTAGGACAAAAGATGTCATGCAAGTTCTTTTCCATAAGCACGTATGACTATATTCGGAATACATGCCTACATTACATTAATGAACTGGAGCTAGTTCTGTGTCACCCTATGTTATAACTGTTACATGATGAACCGCATCCAACATAATTATCTATCATTGATCCAATGCCTACGAGCTTTTCACATATTGCTCTTTGCTTAGTTACTTTACCGTTGCCACTGTTACAATTACTACAAAACTACTACTGTTACTTTTGCCACTGTTACCGTTACTTCCATACTACTTTGCTACTAAACTTTGCTGCAGATACTAAGTTATCTAGGTGTGGTTGAATTGATAACTCAACTGCTAATACTTGAGAATATTCTTTGGCTCCCCTTGTGTCGAATCAATAAATTTGGGTTGAATACTCTACCCTCGAAAATTTTTGCGATCCCCTATACTTGTGGGTTATCAAGACTATTTTCTGGCGCCGTTGCCGGGGAGCATAGCTCTATTCTTTGAGTCACTTGGGATTTATATCTGCTGGTTACTATGAGGAACTTGAAAGACGAAATAACTAAGATTTATCCCTCAACTACGAGGGGAGGTAAGGAACTGCCATCTAGCTCTACACTAGATTCTCCTTCTGTTATGAGTAAGCTTGCGACACCTAAACTTGCTTCTGCTATTAATTCTGATATGTCGCATATGTTATTGATGATGCCACTTCTGCTATGGATGATACTTATGATGAAACTACTTCTATGCTTGATACTACTGTGCCATTAGGTGAATATCTTGATGAACAACTTGATAGGGTTAGAGAGAAGGAAATTATTGAAAATGAAATTATTGAAGATAGTGATGATGAAGGTTCTCCCCCTAAGTATGAATTGCATGTTGTTCCTGAGGGTTATGTTATGGATGAAGAAACTGCTAGAGATTTTCTTGCTTGCAATGATAGATCTGATCTTCAGAAGCTATTAGCTAAACTGAAACAAAAAACTCTGAATGCTAGAATGAAATATGACCCTGCTTTTGTTACTTCACCTATCTTTGTTACTGATAAGGATTATGAATCCTCTGTCAATCCTGAGATAATTACTTTGGTTGAATCTGGTCCTTTCTATGGCTATGAATCTGAAATTGTTGTGGCACATCTTAGTAAATTGAATGATATAGCCACCCTGTTCACTAATGATGAGAAATCTCGCTACTATTATATCCTTAAGATATTTTCATTCTCATTAAAGGGTGATGCTAAAACTTGGTTTATTTCTCTTGATCCTGGTTGTGTGCGTAGTCCCCAGGATATGATTTATTACTTCTCTGCTAAATATGTACTTGCTCATAAGAAACAAGCTGCCTTGAGGGAAATATATAATTTTGTGCAAATCAAAGAAGAGAGTCTCCCACAAGCTTGGGGGAGGCTTCTCCGATTACTTAATGCTTTGCCTGATCATCCTCTTAAGAAGAATGAAATACTTGATATCTTTTATAATGGACTAACCGATGCTTCCAAGGACCACTTGGATAGTTGTGCTGGTTGTGTTTTCAGGGAAAGAACAATCGATCAAGCTGAATTGCTATTGAATAATATGTTGACTAATGAAAATAATTGGACTCTTCATGAGCCAACTCCTGAGCCAACTCCTGAGCCAACTTCTAAACCAACTCCAAAGAAGAGGGGTGTTCTATTTCTCAGTCCTGAAGATATGCAAGAGGCAAAGAAATCTATGAAAGAAAAAGGTATTAAAGCTGAAGATGTTAAGAATTTACCTCCTGTTAAAGAAATACATGGTCTTAATATACCACCTATTGAAGAAACACATGGTCTTGATAACCCGACACAGGTAGTAAAGGTAAATTCTCTCTATAGGTATGATAAAGTTGAAATCCCTTCTACTAAGTTTGCTAGCCAATGCTTGGATGAATTTGATGACTTTATGGCTAGATAAGAAAATTTCAATGCTTATGTTGGTAGAGAATTAAAGAGTAATTCTTACATGATTGGACACTTGAGTGATTATATGGCTAGAGTTAAAGGTGAACTTAAGCTCATTAGTAAATATGCTTCTATAGTTACCACTCAAGCAGAACAAGTACTTAGAGCTCAAAGTGATTTGCTCGATGAATTAAATAATAAATATGATTTTGCTGTTAGAGTGGCTACTAGAACCGGTAAAATGACTCAGGAACCTTTGTATCCTGAAGGCCACCCTAAGAGAATTGAGCAAGATTATCAGAGAAATAATATTGATGCACCTAGGTCTTCTAAAAAGAAGAAAAAGAAAAATGATAGGACTTTGCATGCTTCTAGTGAACCTCTTGTAGACACACCTGAGAATCCCAATGATATTTCTATTTCTGATGCTGAAACACAATCTGGTGATGAACATGAACCTAGTGATAATGTTAACGATAATGTTCATGTTGATGCTCAACCTAGCAATGATAATGATGTAGAGATTGAACCTGCTGTAGATCTTGATAACCCAAAATCAAAGAATCAACGTTATGATAAGAGAAACTTTCTTGCTAGGAAGCACGGTAAAGAAAGAGAACCATGGGTTCAGAAACCCATGCCTTTTCCTCCTAAACCATCCAAGAAAAAGGATGATGAGGATTTTGAGCGCTTTACTGAAATGATTAGACCTATCTTCTTACGTATGCGCTTAACTGATATGCTTATAGTAAATCCTTATGCTAAATACATGAAAGATATTATTACAAATAAAAGAAAGATACCGGAAGCAGAAATTTCCACCATGCTTGCTAATTACACTTTTAAAGGTGGAATACCTAAGAAACTTGGAGATCAAGGAGTACCAACTATACCATGCTCCATTAAAAGAAACTAGGTTAAAACTGCTTTATGTGATCTTAGAGCCAGTGTTAGTGTTATGCCTCTCTCTTTATATCATAGACTTGAATTGAATAAGTTGACACCTACTAAAATATATTTGCAAATGGTCGATAAATCAACTGCTATACCTGTCGGTACTTGTGAGGATGTGCCTGTTGTGGTTGCAAACTTTACTATTTTAACGTACTTTTTTATTCTTGATATTCCCGAGGACGATAATATGTCGATTATCCTTGGTATACCCTTTTTGAATACTGCAGGGGCTGTTATTGATTGCAACAAAGGCAATGTCACTTTTCATGTTAATGGTAATGAGCATACGGTACACTTTCCGAGGAAACAGCCTCAAGTTTATAGCATCAATTCTATTGGAAAAATTCCAACTATTATTATTGGAGGTTTTGAATTTCCTCTTCCTACTGTCAAGAAGAAATATGATATTCTTATTATTGGGGATGTGCATATCCCCGCTGAGGTAACCTAGTGTTATTGAAATTTCTCCGGTTCCATGTTATTCGGAATGAGTTTGTTAACAAGACTTGATCAACCTTGTTAGTGGATTCCTTTTGATGATCATGAGATGGATGAAGTTAGAAGGCACAACCGTCTGTACCCTCCTTTTACTTTGTGTTATTTACAATAAATAGAGCAAAAATAGTATTTTTTTGTCTGTTTTCTGAATTATCCATGCAATAAAAAATACCCCAAAAATAAAAGTTCTCCAAATGCCCGGCAAATTTAATAAGATTTTTTCTGGAATATTTGATAATATCTGGCACTGAGAACATGGCAGGGGGAGCAGGCACCTGGCCACGAGGGTCTAGGGCGTGCCCCTGCCTCATGGACCCACGGTGGCCCCCCTCCACTTATTCCTGCACCCACACACTTCTTCTTCCTCCCAAAAAAATCACTATCCAACTCAAGCACGAGTTCTAGCTCATTTTGCTGCCATTTTTTATCTCCTTGCTCAAAGCTCCATTCACAAAACTGCTTTGGGGGATTGTTCTTTGTTATGTGACTCCTCCAATGGTCCAATTAGTTTTTGTTCTAGTGCTTTATTCATTGCAAATTTCTGCTACCTAGGTGACCTTGTTCTTAAGCTTGCATGTCAAATTTATATGGTCACAAGTAATTCTAATGCATGATATAGGCTCTAGGCACTTGTGGGAGTAGTTGCTATCAATTTTGTTGAGTTTGATTCACTTTATTTTGAGTTACTAAAAATTTCAGAAATTTTCAGAAAAAGATGTAGAGATTTTTCTTGAGGGGCTTTTCTAGCCAAGGCTCTAAGGATAAACAAGCTAAGGAGAATGAAAAGCCCAAGTATAATCTCCCTCGCGTGGCGGAAGTACGGCCGTGTGAATGGCCTTGTGATGATTTCTTGAGAGCAGCCGGGATTAATGATGATTTTTATTCGTTGGTTGACAATGCGGGCCTCGCCGACTTCCTCCACGACCAGATCGAACAATATCTCTTACTCACCAATACTTTCGTGCAAAATTTCTAGTTTTATCCCAAGAAATCTCCTCCTTCAGTAGAGTTTCATTTATATAATGTGGCTAGGGAGATGTCACTATATGAATTTTGCACAGTTTGCAAGATACCTTTCAGAGGGCAGCTTAGAGGAACCACATCGTAAAGATGTAGATGAATTTATTGATACTATTACTGTACGGGAAACGAGGAAGGTTTCCGATGCAAGAATTACCAGCATACATTTTCCTGTTTTACTCTACTTTGCAATATTTGCTAGTCGATGCTTAATTGGTCGCGGAAACTGCGAAAACCTTAGTATTCCTGATATTATTACTTTGTTCCATGCTTTATTTCGTGATAACTCTGTTAGTATGGGCACTATTATTGCTAAACGATTAACCCTAAACCGTACAAAGGGCCCCATACTTGGAGGTATCTATGTTGCATGCCTTGCTAAACACTTCAGGATACCTATTAGGCATTTTGAGAAAGAGGAAAAACTGCTGCCTCCTACTTTTCTAGATTATAAGAGCATGGTAGCACATGAATTTATTATTAAAAATGATGATAAGATGCCTTTGTATTGAGATTTTGTAAGAAACACAGTGAGACTATTATCTTGCATGCGCCCTCTTTGTTTGATTTAACTGCAGGCCCTTACCTCGTCTTGCCGGAGGCCGTCTATGCACTCCGTGGCCAGACATGAGCTCCAGAGCCTGAGCCAGAACCACCACTTGACCCTTATCGACCATCCTGTTATCAGTGGGATCCAGAGGAGATCGCTAGCCAGTGGCAATATGATCACACTCCTCAGTACACCAGAGAGAGTAGCCATGATCCATGGGCATAGACCAACTTAGGCCAAAAGCCTAAGCTTGGGGGAGTACGTATTTCTCACCGATATTACATTCATGTTCACACACTCATTCTAGTCGTCGGTGCTCAAAACTTTTTCATTGTACTATCCATGATAGTTTAGTTTCTTTTTCTAGCTTTCTCCTTGTGTGTTTGATAAACCTTAATTAAAACAAAAAACAAAATTAGTTAGTTTAATTTCCATGCTTATAGTAGTAATTAAAAGAAAACCCAAAAAGATTTCTCGTTCTTCTTTTGCTTGTTGGGAGCTTTCCCGTGTAAATAATTTTATTTCTTTTTTTTCCTTTGCGGGTCGAGAGGAGAAGACCATCATGAAAATGTTTAAGTGGCTCTCATATGCATTATTGTAGATTTAATCAAGAGCCGATATTACCTTGTCTTCTCCCTTGAATTGAATGCTTGCACATTCCAGCTTAGTCCAATGCACATGCACTATTATTATTATACACACCATTCGGTCGTGCAAGTGAAAGGCAATAATGACGATATATGATGGACTGGCTGAGATGAGAGAAGCTGTTATGAACTCGACCTCTCTTGTTTTTGTAAATATGATTAGTTCATCGTTCCTGATTCAGCCTATTATGAATAAACATGTTTGCAATGATAAGAGATTATAGTTGCTTATGCCATACTTAATTAGCTAGGAGCTTATAATGGTTTACCTTGCGTGCCAACATGCTATTAAAATGGTTGTGATGTGGTATGATAGGGTGGTATCCTCCTTCGAATGATTCGACTGACTTGACTTGGCACATGTTCATGCATGTAGTTGAAACAAAATCAACATAGCCTTTACGATATTTATGTTCATGGTGGATTATATCCTACTCATGCTTACACTCGGTGTTGATTAATTTTAACGCATGTTCATGACTGTTGTCGCTCTCTCAGTTGGTCGCTTCCCAGTATCTTGCTAGCCTTCACCTGTACTAAGCGGGAATAGTGCTTGTGCATCCAAACTCCATAAACCCCAAAGTTATTCCATATGAGTCCATCATACCTTCCTATATGCGGTATCTACCTACCGTTCCAAGTAAATTTGTATGTGCCAAACTCCAAACCTTCAAATGAAATTCTATTTTGTATGCTCGAACAGCTCATGTATCAACTAGGTTGGTCTGTATCTTCCATGTTAGGCGGGTTATTCTCAAGAGGAGTGGACTCCGCTCCTCATTCATGAGAAAATGGCTGGTCACCGGGATGCCCAGTCCCATGCTCAAATCAAATCGAAATAATTGCAAACAAAACTCCCCCAGGACTGTTGTTAGTTGGAGGCACCCGTTGTTTTAGGCAAGCCATGGATTGATGCTTGTTGGTGGTGGGGGAGTATAAACTTTACCATTTTGTTTGGGAACCGCCTATAATGTGTGTAGCATGGAAGATATCGAGATCTCATGGTTGTTATGTTGACAGTGAAAATATACCGCTCAAAATGTTATTCATCTCTATTTCAAAATCGAGCTCTGGCACCTCTACAAATCCCTGCTTCCCTCTGCGAAGGGCCTATCTATTTACTTTTATGTTGAGTCATCACCCTCTTATTAAAAAGCACCCGCTGGAGAGCACCACTGTTATTTGCATGCATTACTATTAGTTTATATTGGGTATGACTATGACTGAATCTCTTTTACCATGAATTACAATGTTTACCTAGTCCTTGATCTTTAAAGGTGCTTTGCATTTATGTTTTGCGGTCTCAGAAAGGGCTAGCGAGATACCATCTTGTTATATCGTATTATGATTGTTTTGAGAAAGTGTTGTCATACGAGTTTTATTATTATTGCTCGCTAGTTGATTATGCCATTGATATGAGTAAACATGAGACCTAAGTGTTGTTGTTAATATGGTTAGTTCATAATCTTTGCTGAAAACTTTAATGCTGGCTTTACATATTTGCAACAACAAAAGCAAACAGAGTTTGTAAAAGTTTTCTTTATCACTTTCAGTTTGTCAACTGAATTGCTTGAGGACAAGCAAAGGTTTAAGCTTGGTGGAGTTGATACGTCTCCGTCGTATCTACTTTTCCAAACACTTTTGCCCTTGTTTTGGACTCTAACTTGCATGATTTGAATGGAACTAACCCAGACTAACGCTGTTTTCAGCAGAACTACCTTGGTGTTATTTTTGTGCAGAAATAAAAGTTCTCGGAATGACCAGAAACTCCACGGAGCAACTTTTCAGAATTAATAAAAAATACTGGCGAAAGAATCAATGTTAGGGGGCCCACATCCTATCCACGAGGGTGGGGGCGCGCCCCCTACCTCGTGGGCCCCCTGGATGTCCACCGACCTGAACTCCAACTCCATATATTTGCTTTCGCGGAGAAAAAATCAGAGAGAAAGTTTCATCGCGTTTTACGATACGGAGCCGCCGCCAAGCCCTAATCTCTCTCGGGAGGGCAGGTCTGGAGTCCGTTCGGGGCTCCAGAGATGGGGATTCGTCGCCCTCGTCATCATCAACCATCTTCATCACCAATTTTATGATGCTCATCGCCGTGCGTGAGTAATTCCATCGTAGGCTTGCTGGACGGTGATGGGTTGGATGAGATTTACCATGTAATCAAGTTAGTTTTGTTAGGATTTGATCCCTAGTATCCACTATGTTCTGAGATTGATTTTGCTATGACTTTGCTATGCTTAATGCTTGTCACTAGGGTTCGAGTGCCATGATTTTAGATCTGAACCTATTATGTTTTCATGAAATATGTGTGAGTTCTTGATCCTATCTTGCAACTATATTGTCACCTATTATGTGTTATGATCCGACAATCCCAAAGTGACAATAATCGGGACACTTCTCGGTGATGACCGTAGTTTGAGGAGTTCATGTATTCACTATGTGTTAATGCTTTGGTCCCGTACTCTATTAAAAGGAGGCCTTAATATTCCTTAGTTTCCACTAGGACCCCGCTGCCACGGAGGGGTAGGACAAAAGATGTCATGCAAGTTCTTTTCCATAAGCACGTATGACTATATTCGGAATACATGCCTACATTACATTGATGAACTGGAGCTAGTTCTGTGTCACCCTATGTTATAACTGTTACATGATGAACCGCATCCAACATAATTATCCATCACTGATCCAATGCCTACGAGCTTTTCACATATTGCTCTTTGCTTAGTTACTTTACCGTTGCCACTATTACAATTATTACAAAACTGCTACTGTTACTTTTGCCACTGTTACCATTACTTCCATACTACTTTGCTACTAAATACTTTGTTGCAGATAGTAAGTTATCCAGGTGTGATTGAATTGACAACTCAACTGCTAATACTTGAGAACATTATTTGGCTCCCCTTGTGTCGAATCAATAAATTTGGGTTGAATACTCTACCCTCGAAAACTGTTGCGATCCCCTATACTTGTGGGTTATCACTCCTCCGTTGTGAACACCATCTGTTGCCACTGGTCCCATCCCCTTCGACTGCATTTCCTCTAACCGAACACCCAAACGCCCCAGGCGGCGCCTCCAAGAAGGGTACGACACACGCAGTGCCGCTGCCGCCCAATCTAAGAAGATTTTGGGTTTTCACCCGGGTATGGGGTCGGGGTAGAGGGCAGGGACCTCGACGGCGCCTGCAAGTAGGAAAACGGCGACCTTGGTCGTCGCCACCGTCGGGATGAACGAGTCATCCAGAGTTTCCTCTGGTCCGATGTCACCTCTATGAGCCCCCGCGAACGTACCGGGGCCGACGACCGCGATTGTAAGCCACCAAGTGTAGTGGGAGATGGCCTGCAGCACAGAGGAGATCCACCAGCAACTCACCGCCCATGCGGTCAACATGTCGTTCATCCACCCACCCCCCGCGAACATCGTCAGCCGAGGGCGCCGTTGCCATGCCTAACGAGGCCGCCGCCCCAGGTCCAGGTTCCTCCACGATGGCTGGAGTGGCAAGATCCGCCACGAGCGACGAGATCCGGCACCGGGCGACCAACGCCATCGCCCAAGCCCGCTGTCGACCGATCCCGCCGCCACCGGGAGCCCGCACGCTGTCGGGAGTCCCACACCCATGGATCTGGGTGCCCGTACACCGCCGCGGGTCCGCCGCCTCCAGGATCCGCCACACCGCCGGAAGGGCTGCACCCCGTGGATCAGGACGCCCGCGCCGTCGCGGATCCGGAAGAGGGAGGAAAGACCCTCCGCCGCCGCTGTCGCACGCACAGGCTTTGCCCGGCGTCGACCATCGGCAGCGACGGAGGGGGAGAAGAGTGCTGGAGGGAAAATGGGCGGCGGCGGCGGCTGAGCCCTCCCGAGATGCCCACGTGGGAGGCGACGTGAGAGAGCGCTAGAAGGAAACCAGAGAAGGATGCATACGCTCATGTTAGTATAACTACAAGATAAACATGGTCCTCAGAATTTTTTAAATGAGTATCAAGATATTTTTTATGAGTGGTTCTACCACACACCAAACTTGATCCTCAATAAATGAAGGAAAACCTCTGTGCATCACCTGTCAATTTTAGTAATTGAACTCGGATCGTTAGGCTGCACAATCACATGCCCAACCACTTAGGCAAGGCTCTTTTTACACCATTTTTGGGAAATGGCCCGGGAAAACGACGATGATGCCGAAACAGGTAGGCCACGGAAAGTGAAGATGAAAGATGAGTCCCCCTCGCCTCTCCGGTGTCGACGGACCCATCGCCGGCTTTTGCGTGTGTAGTATCGCAAAGAGAGATGCCTCGACCGGCAGTCAAAAGTTATATTGGAGGGATGTGCGAGGTGCACATCTTCTTCTACCTTCCGTGCGGAAGTCTTGGATTGCCTGATGACCGTACAAATCTTGTTGGGATTGGCACGGCGATGCTTGCGGGCTTTGGAGGTGTCCCCGCGACCGGTTTTTGCATAGTCGAGGTCGTTTTCGCAGAAGACGATCCGAGTAGGCACTATCAGACACTGCATTACAGACTAGCTTTTGATCAGAATTCAGAAATCTGTGGCATCGTCACGAATTTGCATGAATCCCACTTGGCACCTCATCCATGGATCTCTCGCTGTCTTAACTAAGACGTGGTGAATGTTCGACTGCACCACTACAGCGCCCCCAGGAGGATAACCCATCGCACCGGGTCTCTAGCTAGGCTAACTGTCCATACACTTCATGCGCCTGCGTGCGCCCGCACGCCCTGCATGCCAGGGGTGCCGTTGTACTCTCCCTCTCTCCCTCTCTGTACTTTCTCCATATAAGCCCATCGAGGCTGATGTAAACTGTGTGAGGGAAAATATACAACTCAACTTGGTATCAGACACCTTCGATCCTTCCTCTTCCTCTCTGCTTCCGCTATGGATCGACTCCTTCGTCGCTCCTGCTCAGCTGACCTCGAGTCCGTCTACGTCTCTCCGGCCGCCCGGCGCCTCTTCGCCACGGACCCAGTCGCCGCGTTCCCCGCTGCACCGGCCACGGCCCCCGCCGCCGCGCCCACCGCGGTCCCCGCCGCCACCGGCACGGCCCCCGCTGCGACTCCCGCGGCCCCCGCCGCGGTCACCACGGCCCGCGCTCCCCGCCTCACGCCCGCGGTTGTCCGTGGCAAGGAGCCCATCCCCGAGGCTGCTCCACCTTCCTCCTCCACGGCGGCACCCGGCCTCCACCTCGCCGCGTCTTCTTCTGCTTCGCCCGCTGCGACTCAACTTCGCGTCGCCGGGAGTGTTCCGGTCCCGCGCCTCGACAACGCCATGTTCCCCCACCTGGCCCCGCCGGACGTCGGCTCGTCCTCCTCCGTCGGCCTCCCAGCCTCCATCGCGCATCACTTTCAATCCCGGCTGGACCTGGAATCTGGTAACTACATCAAGTGGCGCAAACTGTTTTACTGCATCTGTCGTCGCCATAACGTGCAGCACCACCTCGACGAGCCCGCCGCGCCTCTTCGCCAGAGCGCGGTTTGGCGCAACGATGACCTCACGGTCGTCCTGTGGTTCCATGGGGTCGTCGCCGACGAGCTCCTGGACGTCGTCGCCTCCCCGGAGAGCACCGCGTTCGACATCTGGTCCGAGCTGCACCTGCTGTTCCGCGACAACCAGGCGGGGCGCGCCGTCATCCTCGGCGCGGAGTTCCGCAACCTGGTCCAGGGGGACTTGTCCGTTGCCGAGTACTGTCGGCGGCTTAAGTCCCTCGCTAACGAGCTCGAGGACGCCGGCGACCACATCACCGATCGGGCTCTGACTCTCCAGCTGATCCGCGGGCTCTCCCGCAAATTTCAGATCATGGCCACTCTTCTTCCTATGCAGACTCCGTTCCCCACGTTCGTGCAGGCGCGCTCGCGACTCCTCATGGAGAAAATCGCGGCCAATGAGCGCGCTCGCCTCGACGGACGCCCCGAGGCCACTGCCACCGCCCTCACCATCGCCGGCGGCGCCAACCCCTCCATCGATCGGGCTCCCCAGGGCTCCTCCGCGGATCGCACTTCCTCCGCCGACAGGGGCAGAGGAGGCACTCCATCCCCGACCGGCGACACAGGCTCCCGCGGACGTGGCCGTGGCCGTGGCTCGTCCTCCTCTGCTGGTTCCTCGACCGGGCGCGGCGCCTCTACAACACCCCCCGGCCCGCCGCTCTCTGGCTTCTTCGCGCCGTACGGCACCATGCTCCCTGGACCGACCCCGCCTCGTCCCGCCTGGGCTGCGCCCAACGCAGCAGGAGTCCTCGGCCCCCGCCCGCCGCCACCACACCAGGCTTACCTGGTGGCCACAAATCCGACACCGTTGACGTACTACACCGTTTCCATGCGTATGTCCTCACTCAGTTCCACGTTCCCATCCAGTGCATGCAATGCGATAACGGGGGTGAATTCCTCACCACCTCCCTTTGTGATCTCTTCTCTCGCTATGGCGCCTCTTTCCGTCTCTCGTGCCCCCACACATCACCACAAAACGGCAAAGCCGAGCGCCTAATCCGTACCACCAACGACATCTTGCGCGTTTTCCTCATCCACGCCAACCTACCCCCCGCATTCTGGGTCGAGGCCCTCCATACCGCCACATACATCCTCAACCGGCGACCTTGCTCTTCCATTGCCTCCGAGACGCCTTATCACCGTCTCCTCAGCAAACACCCCACATATGATCACATGCGCGTCTTTGGGTGCCTCTGTTTTCCCAACACCATCGCCACCAGCCCCCACAAGCTCTCCCCTCGCTCATCACGATGTGTTTTTCTCGGGTACCCCCTCGAGCACAAAGGATACCGATGCCTGGACCTCTCTACGCGCAAAGTGATCATCTCACGCCACGTTACGTTCGATGAACGCACCTTCCCATATTTTTCTGGCGACACACCACCTTCCCACGCACCTCGCACGTCCACAGAAAATCCCCGCCCAGATATCCTTCCAGATTCCCGTGCCCCACCTACCTCGTACCAGCCTCGTCTGCCGATCCCTCCCGCTGTCCCCGCGCCTACCCCACCTACCGCTCCGGGATCACTGCCCGCGCCCACCCAATCCCCGCCTCTGCGCTTGCTACCCGCTAACTTCCCCCGATCCCCCGCGGCCCCCACGCGCTCCCGATCCAACGCGGCCCCCACGCGCTCCCAATCCCACGCGCGCACCCCACCGCCCGCGTCCCCAGGCCATGCAGCTTCCCCTCGTTCCCATGCAGATCCCCCGTCCCCACCGAGCCCGCATGCAGCTGCGCCATGCACGTCCCCCGCCACCTCGCCTCCACACGCGACCAGCCCGTCCCCAACACCCACACCATGCGAGTCTCCTGCCGTTTCGCCTGGCCCCGCGTTGCCTCCTCGAGCCATTCCGGTTACACCTCCAGTCAACCACCACCGCATGCGCACACGCTCGAAAACTGGATTTGCTCAGCCCAAGGCTTTCACTACCTCCACTTCACATCCGACCACCATCAGCCCCATCCCTTCTTCCTCCCGAGTTGCTCTTCGCGACCCCAATTGGTACAATGCCATGAAAGAAGAGTATGATGCACTGATGCGGAATAACACTTGGAGTTTAGTGTCGCGTCCTGCAGGTACCAACGTCGTCACTAGCAAATGGATCTTCCAGCACAAGTTCCACCCCGACGGCTCGCTTGCTCGCTACAAGGCACGCTGGGTCCTCCGCGGCTTCACTCAGCAAGCTGGCGTCGACTACGACGAGACATTCAGTCCCGTCGTCAAACCGGCGACCATCCGCACGGTTCTCAGCCTCGCCATCGGGAAGGGGTGGCCCATCCACCAACTCGACGTCGAGAATGCCTTCCTCCACGGTCATCTCACGGAGACTGTCTACAGCGCCCAACCTTCCGGCTTCGTCGATGCGTCCTCACCCTCGCACGTCTGTCGGTTGAACCGTTCCCTCTACGGCCTCAAACAGGCACCGAGGGCGTGGTTCTCACGCTTCACCACGTACCTGCTCTCCATCGGCTTCGTCGCGTCGCGGGCGGACTCGTCGCTATTCATTCTCCGCCGTGGCGGGGACCTCGCCTATCTCCTACTCTACGTGGACGACATCATCCTCACCGCCAGCTCCGTCGCCGTCCTCGACACCGTCATCCGGGCGCTACATCGCGAGTTCGCGATGACCGACCTCGGCTCGCTCCACCACTTCCTCGGGATCAACGTCACCACCTCGGCGCGCGGCTTGTTCCTATCGCAGGAGCAGTATGCGTTGGAGATCCTCGATCGCGCCGGGATGCTCAACTGCAAGCCGCTATCGACGCCGGTGGACACGCTCGCCAAACTCTCCGCCGACATCGGGCCTCTCTTCCACGACCCTTCGCTCTACCGCAGCCTGGCTGGTGCGCTCCAGTACCTGACGTTGACGCGCCCCGATCTCTCTTATGCCGTGCAGCAGTGCTGCTTGTTCATGCATGCACCGCGCGACTGCCACTTTCAGCTCGTCAAATGCGTCCTCCGGTACTTGCGCGGGACGACACACCTCGGGCTCCAGCTCCATCGGGATACCTCCACCGAGCTCATTGCCTACTCCGACGCCGACTGGGCAGGTTGCCCTGACACGCGCAAGTCGACCTCTGGCTTCTGCGTTTTTCTGGGCAGCAACCTTCTCACATGGTCGTCGAAGCGGCAGAGTACCATCTCTCGGTCTAGTGCCGAGGCCGAGTACCGCGCTGTGGCAAACGCGGTTGCCGAGGCCGTCTGGCTACGTCAACTGCTCGGCGAGCTTCATCAACTTCCCGCGCGAGCTACCGTGGTCTACTGCGACAACATCAGCGTCGTCTACATGTCGAGCAACCCGGTGCAACACCAACGAACGAAGCACATTGAGATAGATCTTCACTTCGTTCGTGAACGCGTCATATTGGGCGAGCTACGCGTTCTTCACGTCCCAACGAGCTCCCAGTTCGCGGACATCTTCACCAAGGGGCTACCGACGCGCGTCTTTAACGACTTTCGATCCAGCCTCAACATCGGCGAACCCCATGTTTTGGCTGCGGGGGGGTGTTCGACTGCACCACTACAGCGCCCCCAGGAGAATAACCCATCGCACCGGGTCTCTAGCTAGGCTAACTGTCCATACACATCATGCGCCTGCGTGCGCCCGCACGCCCTGCATGCCAGGGGTGCCGTTGTACTCTCCCTCTCTCCCTCTCTGTACTTTCTCCATATAAGCCCATCGAGGCTGATGTAAACTGTGCGAGGGAAAATATACAACTCAACTGTGAACGCTGAACAACTCTTTTCTCTGAGATGATCAGTGAGAAATTTCTGGTGTAATTTGGCACCGCCCCATCGCAAATACCCTCTGATTGTATTATTACGTTACGACGTCACTGACTTGAGATAATCGCGACAGACACACAAGTTGGGGCTCCGAGTTGGCTACGGAACTGGAATAGACATCTCTATTAGAGAATCGGTTTGTCTAATTCACATCTAGATGTTTTGTAAGGATGTCACATCTAAATTGCCACAAATAACACAGCAACAAAGAACAAAAAAGAAAGCTGGGACAAAACACAAGACCACAAAACATAATGGACATGAGGTTAGATGTGACATAACTATGCCACATCAGTTATGTCACATCTAGATTTATCCTAGATAGACCCTTGGAGAATATATATCTCCCGGCTCTTGAAATAGATCCCAAAATCAACACTAGCTAGCTACTTGTATCTGCATGGTCGCATGCGTTTCCTGTTCATCGCATCGCACCTAACTTATCTCCGGGACAAGAAGCTTGCATGTCTCCACTGGTACAAGCACTGCAAGGTTCCAGTCAACACGGGCAGAGCTTGCATGTCTCCCCTCGGACGAACACTGTAATTAAGCTAGATTCTCTCTCAAGAGAAGATCACATACAGTAGAATGGCGAGCCATCGAATCGTCACACGTGCGCGCTCGCGCAATCATCCATGAGTCCATCCAAGCGTGTAACAGAAAATAAGCATGCTGGTTACATTACTGGCGACACGATATTTACTTACTACGCCTGATCACTTCGATCGACCTGACGGCCATGACACAGCACACCATTTTATTCATGGTGACTTCACGTCAGAAGATAGTAGTATTAAAATATCTAGCTTTGATCTCTTCTCACTGTAGACCCGGGGGTTGGTCTCCCATCATTTGCCAACGACCAACCATAAAAAGATCGAAGATCGAGCGCCACTTTTCACTGTGCGTTTCGATGCAGCATGTCGATCGTGGAGGCGATCCTGGCTGGGACCGGCCGGCCGGTCTGCTTATCCCGGCGACGACAACAGCTTGTCAAGCCTCGCGATCGCGTGAGTCATCGCGCACCCATCGATCGGCGCCGTCTATTCATCAGTGGAGTTCCGGGCGATCGATCCATAAACCTTGGTGAGCCCTAAAGGCGATAAAAAGGATAGCCAGCTGCTGCCCCGAGCATATGCTTTGCTTATCTCAGTGGAGAAGTCGATTTCCTCCATGGTTTTCGATCCATCGGGAGGATTCCGTCTTTTCTTTTTCCTGCCGTCAGCTGGTTGGACGATCGATCGGTATTACAAGTAGGTATGTTGGTGGAGACAATGGGATTAAAGGGGATCTGGCCTTTCCGGAGGTGTGCTTAGTGGGTAATGAATTGATTACGCGCTGATTGGATAGGACTCAGGTGTTTGTGTCCGTGCGTGCATGCTTGGTTTGGTTGTGCGGGAATATTTCGAAAAGGGGCTATATTAATATCGCGATGATACCAAATACAACCAGCCTCTGCACCATCAAGATGTCCAAAAACATCCAGGATGCACACAACCAAAAAAAAAATAAACAAGAGAGAAAGAAAAAAAAAGCCCCGTCGCAGTGTATAGCCACTCGCAACAGAAGCACTCTAACCACCTCCGAATACAACACATGTATTACATACTAGGCTCTCCAAAAGCAACGCCTCCAAGAAGGAAACAAAATACAAGCGTTGTCGTCGCCCGATCGAAGATCTTGAGTTTTCACTCCGGAGAAAGACCAAGTTTCCAAAACAATGCCTTCAGAAAGGCCAATTGCAGGTACAACCAACGAAGGCCAGAACTTGGGTTTTCACCCTGAAAATCATGGCACGGTACTCGAGGAGCATCACCAAAAATGCAGTCCACAAGTGTTGCCACCCCCGCTTGCCAAGGCTGCTACAAGTCATCAAACACCGACACAAAGAACCTGTGTAGCATCGTCTTCAACACAACCAACAATCTCTCTGCCAGAAACAAACCTTTGGTCGCAGCCACCATGTCTTTCTCCATCTCTGTCAGCTCCATGGAAATCTAAATGAAGACATGTCCCATGGTGACGTCCAGAAGAGGCGCGCCTTGCCCAAAAAGGCTGCGCACGACCGCATCGATTCCGTTCTAGACATCCAGTAGCATCTTGTGACAAGCTGCGAATATCTCCGAGAGGAAGAACGGAACTTGACGGTCCCAATCGAGGAGGCAGATTTGGTGGATTGACGAGTTAGTGCTTGAAGAACAGCAAGGCCAAAACCACCATTATTCTGGTCGATCCAGCACTCCCCACACCGTCGGCTGACTCCTGACGATGAGATCGAGCGGGTCAACCTCTAGACCAGACAAGCACAAGGTTGAACAAAATAGGCATGAGCACTGCAAAGCACGCTGGTTTCAGCGCCGCCGCCGTAGGGCTTGGCCGCGCCTCCGCCTCTGGCCTGCAGCACCGTGCCTGCCGCTTCCTCTGCCTCGCCTCACAGCCGTGCGCCCGGCGAACTCCTCAAGGAGGCGGCGCCACCGCCGTCCCAGAACGAACAGATCTGGATCGAGGGCGCAGCGGAACCTCCCACAAACCGAGGAGGGCGCAAGAGAAGGCCTCGCCGCCGCCTACCACCGCACGGGCTTTGCCCATGCCAGCCACCGGCAGCGGCGAGGGAGGAATTGATGGAGAGATGGCCTCTGCGGTGGCTAGGATTCCGCCGCCCGTGTCGCCCGAGCGGACGACGCCGTACTATTTTCTACTCATGATATAATCTGTACTTTCTCGTGGCACATAAATATAGTAATCCAACTGAGATGCGGAAAGCTTTGCCAGAAATAACATGGTGTCCGGCGAAATATGGATGGACTTTTATATGTTCAAAACGAGGCCCTAACTGAGTTCTACTACATGTGTTCTTTCTTTTTATTTCATTTTTAGAATTACTACTACATAAGGTACTATTTTAGTTTTACTTGAAGCTAAGAAACATGGTTTTGGATGGTGTACCTAGCGAAAACTCCAGCGAGGCATGTAGAGCGGAAAATACACGGCTACTTCAAAAGGCAGAGAAACCAAAGATAAGAGTTCTTTTTTCCCACGAAATAAGGAAAAGGAAAAAAATGATAATAATTCTTTTTTACAAAATCAGTTTTGGGTTTTCTTTTTTAGGGGATCAAAACCAGTTTTGGTCTTACAACCGCAAGGCCAAATGGGCCATACCGCCCACCCCGATTTTTATGCGATGGGATCTGTCACGCTAGCAGAGTCGGGAGCCCGTATTTGACGCTCTTTGCGTAAAATTGGCGGCGGAACGCACAGGAGACAGCGAAAAGAACCCAAAGATAACAGTTAATTTTTCCCGCAAAAAGGGAAAAAATTATAGTTCTTTTTTTTCAAAATCAATTTTGGTCTTATGACCGCAAGGTGGCGCAATGCGAGGATTCGAACACATGACCAGCCGCTTGCGATTGCAAGCACACAACCTCTCCAATGCACAACCGTTGTTGTTTGTATTGCAGCGCACAATCAAAAGAACTGTTAGCGTAGAACTGGGTAGCTCTACTATAGGGAATCTGAATCGGTTAATGTAGCGAACTGGAATTAGGTATTGCAGTGATTTTTTTTAAAAGTGTACTTCTTTTACAGTGTGTACTTTGAAAATGTACAAACATTTTTTGAATTTCTGAACAACTTTTGGCAAAAGGAACATTTTTTGAATATGTGTACAAATTATGAAATCCTGAACAAATTTTGAAACCATGAACATTTTTTGAAATTTAGAACAAATATTTGAAAAAAAGAACATTTCATGAGATTCGAACAAAAAATTGTAACTACAAACATTTTAGAATTTATGAACAAAAATTGCAAAATGGTTTGTCAAATTCCGAACAAAAAATTGGAACTGCAAACATTTCTAATTTTTGTGATGAAATTTCGAAATAATGAACATTTCTAAATTTTCAACAAATTTTAAAAGAACATGAAATTTTAAAAAATATGTGAACAAATTTTGAAAGATAGGAAAATTTTTGGTATTCTTGTATATTTTTTGAATTTGTGAACAAAATTTATAACAGGAACATTTTTTCTGAAATTCCTGCACATTTTTGGAACGCAAACATTTTTTGAATGTTTAAACAAATTTTGATAAGACGAACATTTAAAAAAAATCTGAACAAAATTTGAAGTTTTTGAAAAATAAACAATACAAGTAAACTTGAAGAAGGCAAAAACAAAAAATAAACAGAAAAGGAAAAAAAAGAAACAGATTAATGAAAAAAGAAAACAGAAAATGAAAATGAAAAATAAAAACCAAAGGATAAATAAAAACAAGGGGGAAAATCGGTTTTGGAACCTTTTAGAAGATTCCCAAAACCTGGGCCGAACCTGCCAGAAGGTTCACAAAACTGGTGCTCTCGAACGCACAGATGGGCTAGCACTTTTGATCGATATTAGTGTGCGGAATCTGCTGCAAGATGCAGCAGATAGGATTTCCCAGCAGAGTCGACGAGGCGACGTGCAATTCATGACAATCAGTTTCAGAGCCCGCTTTCAACCCATGTGTTCATCAACAAGTTCATTGCCGAGCTTGAACAACTACCAGAGAGAATGGCAAGAACTAAGGACCTGCATGCGATCTCCAGGGACTTGCATGTCAGGACCAGGAACCTTCATGTGAATGGGAGAAATGTCGACGGACCAATTCGAAGATCAGGATGGAAACCACCGGACGCTCAGGATGTCAAAATTAACGTCGATGGAGGGTTCTCCAAGATTGGAGACCGTGGTGCCTCTGTTGCGGTTTGCCGGGATAAGAACGAAAATTATCTAGGAGCGTTGGTGATTATTTATGAAGGCATGTTGGATCCAACCATTTTGGAGGCTCGGGCATGCAGTGAGGCACTTGCTCTCGCCATTGATCTTCAACTTCAGTCTGTTTGTGTGGCGTCGGACTGCCTGGAAGTAGTCACCCGGATTGAAGATGATTCCCCTTGCATCTATTTCCCCATCCTGCAGGACATCAAGCATCAGATGTGGTTTCTTAATGATGTTAAGTTTATACATGAAAGTAGGAAGCATAATGGGGAGGCCCATGCTTTAGCTAAGGCGGCAGCCTCTCTGTCTCCCGGGCGCCATGTGTGGCTAATTTCTTTGCCCTATATTATCTGTATCCCTTATTGTGTGAACGTTTAATAAAGGATGCAGTTGCTCAAAAAAAGCAGAGTCCTCCATACCGGCGCCTTCTATGCCGAAGGGTTAGGGGATCTGGCGCCCACGCGCAAGCATAAATATGCCAGCCTATCAGGCGTGTGACCAATCGCTCGCCCATGGCGCACTTGGTTCGTCTCGACGGTTTAAAGGTCCATAGTTGACCAGTCAACCGTTTACTTTTAGGAAAAAGTGAAAAAAACAAAAAATTTAAAGAAATGTTCACAAATACAAGAAAATTTCACGGTTTTAAGGAAAAAGTTTACGGATTTGAAAAAAAAATCATTAATTTTTAGACAAGTTCATTGATTTTGAAAAAAAACTCAAAAAAATTCACAAATTTTAGTGAGGATCAATGATTTTGAAAAAAGTTGGAGCATTTGAAGAAAAGAAAAAGAAACATGAAAAAGAATACAAAATTAAAAAAACGTAGAAAAGCCAGGTGCAAAACATAGAAAAAATCAAACCGGAAGATTATGGGCCCGCTGACTACTGTACACCAGGTGTGCACCCTGAACGAAATTGCCCTTAAGCGGCGCTTAAGGCGCCGAATAGGCACCGGGACGCTAGCGACAATTATTTCCTTTTCTTTGCGCGACGGTTATTTCTTTGGCCAGACCTCGTTACTTCACATCTGCTAAAAAAAACCTCCGTTACTTCACAAAGCATAGAATAAAGAATAAAAATCACTAATTAACGGTATTCCTTGCAAAGATCACTCTATCTCTTCTGTGGGTGACAAAAGGCACATTGCATGTGCGATAGTTCGCACAACCGGTTAGTTCTGTGTTTTTTTAGTAGATTCGTTTTTTTTCAAATTCATTAAACCGTGTGTACGAACCACGAACCGTTTTCACTGTTGTGTTTCTCACGTCAACATCATCGAAACTAGCCCAATGGCAATAGATTTTGACAATTTTTTGAAGATCCTGGGAATAGAAAAAGAAAAGCAGAGAAAAAATGAAAACAAGAAAACCGAAAGCACAATTTGTGCCTTTTCACTTCAAGGGCCGATGCTTCACCGTGAAGCAAAACTCTATTTTTCACTTACCGGAAGTTTTTTCACTTAGAGCAACTATAGTAGATGTCGTATATCGTGGTACTGTAAATTTACCGGATAGCGTAAACGGCTTTTGTGGTACTGCAAAAAAAAAAAAAAAAACTGGCAACTCTCCCACATGGCTCAGGCGCTGCTCCAGCCGTTCGCGTACTATGGCAATGCTCCGGCGGCCGCTGCCGAGTTCCTCCGCCTGCTCCGGCAACATTCTGCCTAGTTCCTTTGCTCGATAATCCTAGACCTGCAGGTTTTCATGTCACTGTTACATGACCCCGAATTTTAGGGTGGGGCCAATTCTCCAACTAATGATAGTCCTCCAAATCAACCCCTACCTATCATACATAAAGAATTTCACGTGGATGTAGCATTGCTCTTCCTTGCTACCGACAGTTGCCTCATGATTTTAATCTTTGCCATTTATTTTTTTTAATTTAAAACATACGCAATTAATTAGTTGTTTGATAATATGGTTACAATCAACAAAGTCTATCAAATGTTTGGATGGTGGATACACTGTCCATGATAAGAATAGAAGCGGGTGGCTACTTTGAAGGAAGAGGTTAGTTATAGGCCTGGCGCTGCATGGGATTATGAGCTTGTAGGGCTGGTGGGCCGAAGACTTGTAGCGCTCCGAAAAGCCTCCAATTGGGGCCCCTGTTCCTTCTCATGGACTGGACATCCCTGGGTCTACACCTATCCAAGAATGACTGTTTTGAGGATTTGTCGGGTTAGCTGCCCGTAATCACTAGTTGAGGAGTACTCGTTGCAAAGATCACTCCAACCTTCCCAGTTACGACAAGTGGCGCACTGCATGTGCACCACTTGTCGCAACCTGGAGTTTCCCTTTTTCATGGATCCTTTCATTTAAAATGTTTTATCTCTTAAACCAATCTCGAACCGCTTTCACTGTTGGATTCCTCGCGTCGAGATCTTTAAAACTAGATCCCATGTTGATAGGTTTTGACGTATTTGTTTTAACGAAAAAAAACGGTCGAAAAAACCGAACTGGGAGCACGGGTTTTTTTTCTTTCTGAAAGAGGCACACCCGTGCCTCTCGCGGAAGCAAACTGCGACAAGGAAAAAGATGAGAGAAAACGCATTTATTTTGTTTCCGAGGAGGCACGGCCGTGACTCCCGCGAAAGCACAACCGTGCCTCTCACGGAAGCAAAACCGTGACTCTCGTGAAAGGAAAAAAAATAAAAAACGTGTTTTTTTCGTTTCCAAGAGGCACGGCCATGACTCTCGTGAAAGCACAACCGTGCTTCTTGCGGAAGCACAACCGCGACTCTCGCGAAAGAAAAAATAAAATAAAACATGTTTTTTCCGTTTCCGAGAGGCACGGCCGTGACTCTCGCTAAAGCACAACCGTGCCTCCCGCGAAAGTAAAACCATGACTCTCGCGAGAGAAAAACTCATTTTTTTTGTTTTCGAGAGGGACGGCCATGACTCTTGCGAAAGCAAAACCGTGCCTCTCGCGAAAGCAAAATCATGACTCTCGCGAAAGGGGAAAAAAGAGAAAACGCATTTTTTTGTGAAAAAGAAATTTTGGTCTAAAAGTTCAGGAAGACCGATGGAAAACCGAAGGTCAAAAAAAACCCGTTTAAAAAGCTAGAAACGTGTGCTGAAAAATAAAAAATAATTCGAAGGAAGCGTCGAGAGCGCGACACGTGGCGGTGGCTGAGAGCGCGCGTCAGGTGACGCTAATCGTTGCGAGGCTCTCAAAGGAGCGTTCGTTAATTAGTTGCTCCTTTAGCTGCCTATATATTAAGAGGCAAAAAGCATAAAAAGTTGGTGTTACAAATGTTGGGTTGATACCGGTGGCTGACACCGTTGATACATTAGAGCTAATCCGGCTCTGGTTCAGTGGCGTTTTCATCATTGGATAGCCAGTGAATGTAAAGGTTTGGCGAATCCTTGCTTTGTCCGGGCTTTTAGCACCACAAACTTACATTCTGTGGGTATTGATTTTCTCGCACAACTTTCTACTCTTCTTCAAGCTAAACCAGCGGTTCTTGTGGATGAAGGTCACACCATCAACGCCTGACATGTCTGAAACCCTAAACAGGGAACCAGTATCTGAGCCCTATAGCATCAAGGCTACGTCGCCATTCATATAAACTAGATCGGCAACGCGCCTTGGCGCGAGGGTGCCTATCCGAACGTTTTTGTCAAACGTGTAATGTTAAGTTATTAGTAACTCAATTGCTATTCGGACGATAAAAAGGGCAATGAAAGCATAATATTGCCACCATGTATCTAAATGGGACTAACAACGTCTGAATGAACTGGAGCTATAAATAGATGTCAGACAGAATGTAACTAAAAATATTTGTACTTGCTTAACGTTGCAACCTGGGAAACCTCGAAACACCCACCCATGAAGCTATCGCATCACAAAGTATAGATAAATGTTACGCTTTGTGTATGTGAGCCAAGAGGGTTAATGTCAAGCTGTTGTAAGCTAAACAAAGCACGATTTATCGATGCCAGGAGCTGACTGTAAAATCAATAACTGTAAGTAAGGTAAAGCTAAGACAGAATGAAATGAAGCCATACAAATTTTTTTGAAGGAGATTCATATATAACAGGAAGAATCACCGAAGAACCAGTTGGAAACAAAGATCGTTCACGTGCACAAAAAGGGAAGTCACCAAACAGCATACAATCATAAAAAGCACACTTCACGATAACAACAAAAAGTACAATCGACGATAACAACAGGAATTCATAGGATATGTTTTTTTTTGGTTCAAAAGAACGTCAAAAGGGCAAAGGCAATGATCCGTAAACATGCTTGGTACGATGCGCTGACCAAGGCTCACCAGATACTATCCGTGGTCTCTAGTTAATCGGAATCGCGCCTTGGAGCGAGGGTGTCGGTGTCAACGTTTTGATCAAGCAAGTAATGCTAAGTAGTAGTAATTCAGGTTAAGCATATGTTATTAAATTTATTATCACTGAGAGTTCCATGGCGCTCAAAGCCGGGTCCTAACAGTTGTGCCTAAGTGTGTGTGCCACGCGTGTTGTAATTATTGGACAAGCTTAGCATGTTTCATAATACAATAATTCGATTTCATGCCCATGATAAAACAGAAGTATTTTAGCTTGTTCAAGAGCAACAGGACATGAAGTTCAGTGTAGAAGAGTAGAGCCAGTGGCAGTGAGATTACAGGTGCATAGCAAGTCACATGTCGTAGGACACATAGTTTTACATGACAAACATAATATTTAATCCATTGAAACATGATTAACATAGTAGTTAATCCATTGAAACACGACTAACACGGTAGTTAATCCATTAAAATACATACTACTGGGCAAAAGAAAGCATCAATTACATCTTAAATAAGATAGTAACTTAGATAGCCAGCTCGATGTACCATTATATTTGACTCGGTCAGACCCCTATATATATAGATTTGAAAGTTGTGGATCACAAATAGAATTGGTGATGGCTACTATTGGAAATATGCCCTAGAGGCAATAATAAAAGGATTATTATTATATTTTCTTGTTCATGATAATTGTCTTTTATTCATGCTATAATTGTATTATCCGGAAATCGTAATACACGTGTGAATACATAGACCACAATACGTCCCTAGTAAGTCTCTAGTTGACTAGCTCGTTGGTCAACAGATAGTCATGGTTTCCTGACTATGGACATTAGATGTCATTGACAACGGGATCACGTCATTAGGAGAATGACGTGATGGACAAGACCCAATCCTAAGCATAGCACAAGATCATGTAGTTCGTTTTGCTAGAGCTTTTCCAATGTCAAGTATCTTTTCCTTAGACCATGAGATCGTGTAACTCCCGGATACCGTAGGAGTGCTTTGGGTGTACCAAACGTCACAACGTAACTGGGTGACTATGAAGGTGCACTACAGGCATCTCCGAAAGTGTCTGTTGGGTTGACACGGATCGAGACTGGGATTTGTCACTCCGTATGACGAAGAGGTATCACTGGGCCCACTCGGTAATGCATCATCATAATGAGCTCAAAGTGACCAAGTGTCTGGTCACGGGATCATGCATTACGGTACGAGTAAAGTGACTTGCCGGTAACGAGACTGAACGAGGTATTGGGATACCGACGATCGAGTCTCGTGCAAGTAATGTACCAATTGACAAAGGGAATAGTATATGGGGTTGATTGAATCCTCGACATCGTGGTTCATCCGATGACATCATCGAGGAGCATGTGGGAGCCAACATGGGTATCCAGATCCCGTTGTTAGTTATTGACCGGAGAGCCATCTCGGTCATGTCTGCATGCCTCCCGAACCCGTAGGGTCTACACACTTAAGGTTCGATGACGCTAGGGTTATTAGGAAGACTTGTATGTGATTACCGAATGTTGTTCGGAGTCCCGGATGAGATCTCGGACGTCACGAGGAGTTTCGGAAGGGTCCGGAGGTAAAGATTTATATATGGGAAGTTTTCATGCGGACACCGGAAAGTTTCGGGGGCATATCGGTATTGTACCGGGGCCACCGGAAGGGTTCCGGGGGTCCACCGGGAGGGGCCACCCCTCTCGGAGGGCCCCATGGGCCGCATGGGGCAGGGAACCAGCCCCTGGAGGGCTGGGCCCCCCCTTGGGCCCATGCGCCTAGGGTTGGGGGGACCCTAAAGGGGGCGCACCCCCTTTGCTTGGGGGGCAAGCCCCCTCCCTGGCCCCCCCCCCTCTAGATCTCATCTAGAGGGGGCCGCCCCCCTTCCCCTATAAATAAAGGGGCGAGGGGAGGGCTGAACACCTGATCCAAGGCGCAGCCCCTCCCCTCCCCAACACCTCTCCTCCTCCGTTGAGCGCTTGGCGAAGCCCTGTCGGAGTACTGCCTCTCCACCATCATCACGCCGTCGTGCTGCTACTGGAGCCTTCTTCCTCAACCTCTCCTTCCCCCTTGCTGGATCAAGAAGGAGGAGACGTTGTCCGTACCGTACGTGTGTTGAACGCGGAGGTGCTGTCCGTTCAGCACTTGGTCATCGGTGATTTGAATCACGGCGAGTACGACTCCATCATCACCGTTCCCTTGAACGCTTCCGCACGCGATCTACAAGTGGTATGTAGATACAATCTCTCTCCCATGACTCGTTGCTTAGATGAACTCATAGATGGATCTTGGTGAAACCGTAGGAAAAATTTTAATTTTCTGCAACGTTCCCCAACAGTAGCATCATGAGCTAGGTCTATGCGTAGTTCTCTATTGCACGAGTAGAACACAATTTTGTTGTGGGCGTAGATCTTGTCAACTTGCTTGCCGCTACTAGTCTTTTCTTGCTTCAGCGGTATTGTGGGATGAAGCGGCCCGGACCGACCTTACACGTACGCTTACGTGAGACAGGTTCCACCGACTGACATGCACTAGTTGCATAAGATGGCTAGCGGGTGTCTGTCTCTCCCACTTTAGTTGGAGCGGATTCGACGAAAAGGGTCCTTATAAAGGGTAAATAGAAGTTGACAAAATCACGTTGTGGTTATTCGTAGGTAAGAAAACGTTCTTGCTAGAACCCAATTGAAGCCATGTAAAAGATGCAACAACAATTAGAGGACGTCTAACTTGTTTTTGCAGCAATTGTCATGTGATGTGATATGGCTAGAAGTTGTGATGAATGATGAATGATATATTGTGATGTATGAGATCATATTCTTGTAATAGGAATCACGACTTGCATGTCGATGAGTATGACAACCGGCAGGAGCCATAGGAGTTGTCTTTATTTTTGTATGACCTGTGTGTCATTGAAGAACGCCATGTAAATTATTTTACTTTATTGCTAAACGCGTTAGCCATAGAAGTAGAAGTAGTCGTTGGCGTGACAACTTCATGAAGACACAATGATGGAGATCATGATGATAGAGATCATGGTGTCATGCCGGTGACGAAGATGATCATGGAGCCCCGAAGATGGAGATCGAAGGAGCTATATGATATTGGCCATATCATGTCACTACTATATAATTGCATGTGATGTTTATTATGTTTTATGCATCTTGTTTACTTAGAATGGCGGTAGTAAATAAGATGATCCCTTATAATAATTTCAAGAAAGTGTTCCCCCTAACTGTGCACCATTGCTAAAGTTCGTCGTTTCGAAGCACCACGTGATGATCGGGTGTGATAGATCCTTACGTTCACATACAACGGGTGTAAGACAGATTTACACATGCAGAACACTTAGGGTTAACTTGACGAGCCTAGCATGTACAAACATGGCCTCGGAACACAGAGACCGAAAGGTCGAACATGAGTCGTATGGAAGATACGATCAACATGGAGATGTTCACCGATGATGACTAGTCCGTCTCACGTGATGATCGGACACGGCCTAGTCGACTCGGATCGTGTAACACTTAGATGACTAGAGGGATATCTAATCTGAGTGGGAGTTCATTAAATAATTTGATTAGATGAACTTAATTATCATGAACTTAGTCTAAAACTTTTGCAAAATATGTCTTGTAGATCAAATGGCCAATGCTCATGTCAACATGAACTTCAACGCGTTCCTAGAGAAAACCAAGCTGAAAGATGATGGCAGCAACTATTCGGACTAGGTCCAGAACCTGACGATCATCCTCATAGCAGCCAAGAAAGATTATGTCCTAGATGCACCGCTAGGTGAAGCACCCATCCCAGAGAACCAAGACGTTATGAACACTTGGCAATCACGTGCTGATGATTACTCCCTCGTTCAGTGCAGCATGCTTTACAGCTTAGAACCGGGGCTCCAAAAGCGTTTTGAGAAGCACGGAGCATATGAGATGTTCGAGGAGCTGAAAATGGTTTTCCAAGCTCATGCCCGGGTCGAGAGATATGAAGTCTCCGACAAGTTCTATAGTTGTAAGATGGAGGAAAACAGTTCTGTCAGTGAGCACATACTCAAAATGTCTGGGTTGCACAACCGCCTGTCCCAGTTGGAGATCAATCTCCCGGAAGAGGCGGTCATTGACAGAATCCTTCAGTCGCTCCCACCGAGCTACAAGAGCTTTGTGTTGAACTACAATATGCAGGGGATGGTGAAGACCATTCCTGAAGTATTCTCAATGCTGAAGTCAGCAGAGGTTGAAATCAAGAAAGAACATCAAGTGTTGATGGTCAATAAGACCACTAAGTTCAAGAAGGGCAAGGGTAAGAAGAACTTCAAGAAGGACGGCAAAGATGTTGCCGCACCCGGTAAGCCAGTTGCCGGAAAGAAGTCAAAGAATGGACCCAAGCCTGAGACAGAGTGCTTTTATTGCAAAGGGAAGGGTCACTGGAAGCGGAACTGCCCCAAATACTTAGCGGACAAGAAGGCCGGCAACACTAAAGGTATATTTGATATACATGTAATTGATGTGTACCTTACCAGTACTCGTAGTAACTCCTGGGTATTTGATACCGGTGCCGTTGCTCACATTTGTAACTCACAGCAGGAGCTGCGGAATAAGCGGAGACTGGCGAAGGACGAGGTGACGATGCGCGTCGGGAATGGTTCCAAGGTCGATGTGATCGCCGTCGGCACGCTACCTCTACATTTACCTACGGGATTAGTTTTAAACCTCAATAATTGTTATTTAGTGCCAAGTTTGAGCATGAACATTGTATCTGGATCTCGTTTAATACGAGATGGCTACTCATTTAAATCCGAGAATAATGGTTGCTCTATTTATATGAGAGATATGTTTTATGGTCATGCCCCGATGGTCAATGGTTTATTCTTAATGAATCTCGAACGTAATGTTACACATATCCATAGTGTGAATACCAAAAGATGTAAAGTTGATAACGATAGTCCCACGTACTTGTGGCACTGCCGCCTTGGTCACATTGGTGTCAAGCGCATGAAGAAGCTCCATGCTAATGGACTTTTAGAGTCTCTAGATTATGAATCATTTGACACATGCGAACCATGCCTCATGGGCAAAATGACCAAGACCCCGTTCTCCGGAACAATGGAGCGAGCAACCAACTTATTGGAAATCATACATACTGATGTGTGTGGTCCAATGAGCATTGAGGCTCGCGGAGGATATCGTTATGTTCTCATTCTCACTGATGACTTGAGTAGATATGGGTATGTCTACTTGATGAAACACAAGTCTGAGACCTTTGAAAAGTTCAAGGAATTTCAGAATGAAGTAGAGAATCAACGTGACCGAAAGATAAAGTTCTTATGATCGGATCGTGGAGGAGAATATTTAAGTCACGAATTTGGTACACACTTAAGAAAATGTGGAATCGTTTCACAACTCACGCCGCCTGGAACACCTCAGCGTAACGGTGTGTCCGAACGTCGTAATCGCACTCTATTGGATATGGTGCGATCTATCATGTCTCTTACCGATTTACCGCTATCATTTTGGGGATACGCTCTAGAGGCAGCTACATTCACTTTAAATAGGGCACCGTCTAAATCCGTTGAAACGACACCGTATGAATTATGGTTTGGGAAGAAACCTAAGCTGTCATTTCTAAAAGTTTGGGGATGCGATGCTTATGTCAGGAAACTTCAACCTGAAAAGCTCGAATCCAAGTCGGAAAAATGCGTCTTCATAGGATACCCTAAGGAAACCATTGGGTATACCTTCTACTTAAGATCCGAGGGCAAGATCTTCGTTGCCAAGAACGGATCCTTTCTGGAAAAAAGAGTTTCTCTCGAAAGGAGTAAGTGGGAGGAAGGTAGAACTCGATGAAGTACCACCTCTTGAACCGGAAAGTAGTGCAGCTCAGGAAAACATTCCTGTGGTGCCTACACCGACTGGAGAGGTAATTAATGATGATGATCAAGGTACTTCTGATCAAGTTGCTACTGAACTTCGTAGGTCCACAAGGACTCGTTCCGCACCAGAGTAGTATGGCAACCCTGTCCTGAAAATCATGTTGTTAGACAACGGTGAACCTTCGAACTATGAAGAAGCAATGGCGGGCCCAGATTCCAACAAATGGCTAGAAGCCATGAAATCCGAGATAGAATCCATGTATGAAAACAAAGTATGGACTTTGACTGACTTGCGCGATGATCGGCGAGCGATAGAAAACAAATGGATCTTTAAGAAGAAGACGGACGCGGATGGTAATGTCACCATCTATAAAGCTCGACTTGTCGCTAAGGGTTATCGGCAAGTTCAAGGGATTGACTACGATGAGACTTTCTCTCCCGTAGCGAAGCTTAAGTCCGTCTGAATCATGTTAGCAATTGCCGCATACTATGATTATGAGATATGGCAGATGGACGTCAAAACGGCATTCCTTAACGGGCATCTTAAGGAAGAACTGTATATGATGCAGCCGGAAGATTTTGTCGATCCTAAGAATGCTAACAAAGTATGCAAGCTCCAGCGATCCATTTATGGGCTGATGCAAGCATCTCGGAGTTGGAACATTCGCTTTGATGAGATGATCAAAGCGTTTGGGTTTATGCAGACTTATGGAGAAGCCTGCGTTTACAAGAAAGTGAGTGGGAGCTCTGTAGCATTTCTCATATTATATGTAGATGACATACTTTTGATGGGAAATGATATAGAATTCTTGGAAAGCATTAAGGTCTACTTGAATAAATATTTTTCAATGAAGGACCTTGGAGAAGCTTCTTACATATTAGGCATCAAGATCTATAGGGATAGATCGAGACGCCGCATAGGTCTTTCACAAAGCACATACCTTGATAAGATTTTGAAGAAGTTCAAAATGGATCAGTCCAAGAAAGGGTTCTTGCCTGTACTGCAAGGTGTGAGATTGAGCTCGGCTCAATGCCCGACCACGGCAAAAGATAAAGAAGAGATGAGCGTCATCCCCTATGCCTCAGCGATAGGATCTATTATGTATGCCATGCTGTGTACCAGACCCGATGTAAACCTTGCCGTAAGTTTGGTAGGAAGGTACCAAAGTAATCCCGGCAAGGAACACTGGACAGCGGTCAAGAATATCCTGAAGTACCTGAAAAGGACAAAGGACATGTTTCTCGTTTATGGAGGTGACGAAGAGCTCGTCGTAAAGGGTTACGTCAACGCTAGCTTCGACACAGATCTGGATGACTCTAAGTCACAAACTGGATACGTGTATATGTTGAATGGTGGAGCAGTAAGCTGGTGCAGCTGCAAGCAGAGCGTCGTGGCGGGATCTACATGTGAAGCGGAGTACATGGCAGCCTCGGAGGCAGCGCATGAAGCAATCTGGGTGAAGGAGTTCATCACCGACCTAGGAGTCATACCCAATGCGTCGGGGCCGATCAAACTCTTCTGTGACAACACTGGAGCTATTGCCCTTGCCAAGGAGCCCAGGTTTCACAAGAAGACCAGGCACATCAAGCGTCGCTTCAACTCCATCCGTGAAATTGTTCAAGATGGAGACATAGATATTTGCAAAGTGCATACGGATCTGAATGTCGCGGATCCGTTGACTAAACCTCTCTCACGAGCAAAACATGATCAACACCAGAACTCTATGGGTGTTCGATTCATCACAATGTAACTAGATTATTGACTCTAGTGCAAGTGGGAGACTGTTGGAAATATGCCCTAGAGGCAATAATAAAAGGATTATTATTATATTTCCTTGTTCATGATAATTGTCTTTTATTCATGCTATAATTGTATTATCCGGAAATCGTAATACACGTGTGAATACATAGACCACAATACGTCCCTAGTAAGCCTCTAGTTGACTAGCTCGTTGGTCAACAGATAGTCATGGTTTCCTGACTATGGACATTAGATGTCATTGACAACGGGATCACGTCATTAGGAGAATGACGTGATGGACAAGACCCAATCCTAAGCATAGCACAAGATCGTGTAGTTCGTTTTGCTAGAGCTTTTCCAATGTGAAGTATCTTTTCCTTAGACCATGAGATCGTGTAACTCCCGGATACCGTAGGAGTGCTTTGGGTGTACCAAACGTCACAACGTAACTGGGTGACTATAAAGGTGCACTACGAGTATCTCCGAAAGTGTCTGTTGGGTTGACACGGATCGAGACTGAGATTTGTCACTCCGTATGACGGAGAGGTATCACTGGGCCCACTCGGTGGTGCATCATCATAATGAGCTCAAAGTGACCAAGTGTCTGGTCACGGGATCATGCATTACGGTACGAGTAAAGTTACTTGCCGGTAACGAGACTGAATGAGGTATTGGGATACCGACGATCGAGTCTCGGGCAAGTAACGTACCGATTGACAAAGGGAATAGTATATGGGGTTGATTGAATCCTCGACATCGTGGTTCATCCGATGACATCATCGAGGAGCATGTGGGAGCCAACATGGGTATCCAGATCCCGCTGTTGGTTATTGACCGGAGAGCCGTCTCGGTCATGTCTGCATGCCTCCCGAACCCGTAGGGTCTACACACTTAAGGTTCGGTGACGCTAGGGTTATTAGGAAGACTTGTATGTGATTACCGAATGTTGTTCGGAGTCCCAGATGAGATACCGGACGTCACGAGGAGTTCTGGAAGGGTCCGGAGGTAAAGATTTATATATGGGAAGTTGTCATGCGAACACCGGAAAGTTTCGGGGGCATATCGGTATTGTACCGGGGCCACCAGAAGGGTTCCGGGGGTCCACCGGGAGGGGCCACCCCTCTCGGAGGGCCCCATGGGCCGCATGGGGC
Source organism: Triticum dicoccoides (assembly GCF_002162155.2). Classification (NCBI taxonomy): domain Eukaryota; kingdom Viridiplantae; phylum Streptophyta; class Magnoliopsida; order Poales; family Poaceae; genus Triticum; species Triticum dicoccoides. The sequence continues at coordinate 542,576,446 of NC_041393.1, read as the reverse complement.
AGGGAACCAGCCCCTGGAGGGCTGGGCGCCCCCCCTGGGCCCATGCGCCTAGGGTTGGGGGGGGAACCCTAAAGGGGGCGCACCCCCTTTGCTTGGGGGCAAGCCCCCTCCCTGGCCGCCCCCCCCTCTAGATCTCATCTAGAGGGGGCCGGCCCCCTTCCCCCTTCCCCTATAAATAGAGGGGTGAGGGGAGGGCTGAACACCTGATCCAAGGCGCAGCCCCTCCCCTCCCCAACACCTCTCCTCCTCCGTTGAGCGCTTGGCGAAGCCCTGTCGGAGTACTACCTCTCCATCATCATCACGCCGTCGTGCTGCTGCTGGATCCTTCTTCCTCAACCTCTCCTTCCCCCTTGCTGGATCAAGAAGGAGGAGACGTCGTCCGTACCATACGTGTGTTGAATGCGGAGGTGCTGTCCGTTCAGCACTTGGTCATCGGTGATTTGAATCACGGCGAGTACGACTCCATCATCACCGTTCCCTTGAACGCTTCCGCACGCGATCTACAAGTGGTATGTAGATACAATCTCTCTCCCATGACTCGTTGCTTAGATGAACTCATAGATGAATCTTGGTGAAACCGTAGGAAAAATTTTAATTTTCTGCAACATTCCCCAACAGCTACTACACATGGGACATAGATATATTGCAAAATGATTTAGCAGACTGATGTATCCTTCCTTCTGCTTGGCCATGTTGATCGTTTCCAAATAAATCTTTGCGTGCGGTGTATGCAAATTCGGTCCTAGCGCGTTCGCTGTCAAATTGTTTAGACAAAAAAAAAGAGTTATCCTTCTTGAGTAATCACCACCCAAGATCCATACACATATTTTAGAATATACCTTGTCTTTATGGAGGAGTGTGCTCATCCGCCACAGTTTGCATTTCATGGAAACATAGCTGTCAGGGGGTACTATACAAGAGATTTATTAATGGGCTCATGAAGAACCAAATAAAACAATTCGAGGAAGTGTCACACACCGACATTTTGTCGAGCGAATTGGATCCAGCAGAGGTGGAGAGAGAGAGAGAGCACACCTGGCAAAGGCCTTCATTGTCCACTTCTGGGGCCGCGACCTGGTTCAAGACGGCATGGTCCTGCTTCCACCGCTGCTCGTGCTACTGAGCGATGGGGAGGCAACGACTGCTTTGAAATATCGTGGTGAAGGAAGTGGCGAAAGCTCTCCTCTCCATGGTGCCCTTTCATCGACGGCGACACCTCCAGCCGGTCGGAGCAGTGTTTCCCAGAAGTCTCAATGGTGGGTACCTCTCTGCGAATCAGCAAGAACTTATTTATTAGTAGCATCTAGTATAACAAAGGTTTTGTACAGAACCCAATGGATATACAATAGAAGCAAAGCGATGTGGGAAGATATGGCCGCCAAATAATTTTAGCTGAACAAAAGGAAAAATCCTCAGCACTCAAATATACTTAAGTGTTTAGTCTCTCTATCAGATTGCACACATGAGCATAAACATTTGGCCCATATATCTAAGTACTAAATCTTATCCATATAAAGTAAGGCATTTCTTACCACAAAGTCAATCTTGATGCCATCACAACAAATAGCCGAATGTAGCTACTTTTGCACAAACTAAGTACCAGCACATATATACTCTTACTCTTGATATGGAATAATCATATAGAGAGACAGATGACGTACTTTCTCATTTCAACATGGATTAATCACTGATCATCCCAAAAAGTGTAGCTCAAGAAGATAAAGAATATGTGCATCAAGTAGGTCACAAAGTACCACATGTACTACCAGTGACACGTGCGCATATCAAATAATCACAGGCTAGCAGATGGTAGAGAATAAATTATGCGCATGCAACAACAGCGCCAATCCAAGGTGGTCGCCTGATGGTAAACGTGCTGGTCTGGAAGCAAACCAAGGATGACCTGCTCCCAAGATCCATAGCAAAGCTCATATTCAGAAAGGAAATGGACTACTAATACATGCATTAATATGCACAAAAGTTTATATATTGTCCGAAAAGAGATTTCAATTCATAAACGGTAAACACTTATGAGTGAAACTTAAATAGTCCATCCAATGATTCTTAACAGAAATCCACTTGTGGCATTTAAATCCTAACTAATATGGGTAATTGTTCTTTTCTGACAAAAAAAGGGTAATCATTCTTAGCAGCAACCCACAACTACAAAACCAAGAAAAAACTTAGTAATTCTAACAGGCATGAATGCATAGCAAAAAGGGAACAGGACAGAGAGATACACACATAGAGCGTGAGGCATGAGATCATCACAATAGCACCCCATGTTCAACAACTTGCAGCTCTGGCTTACCGCTCAGCCGACGGACACAACACCCAACGCTCACACTGCATCCACGACTCTGTTGGTTCACTATATGGAGCAGCAAAAAAAGGGGGTCAGAACTGTGTGCATGGACATCTGTGAGATATGAACCTGAGTTGTGGTACCTGAGTGCACACGCAATGCGAGTACAAAGGCTGATGACCCCAGTAGAGCAGCAGAGTGAGCCGCGACCTGCGCTTCTCCAGTCGACGAAGACGGCACCCATCAGCGCTATCGTGCTTGACCACCACGCACACGCTGTCGCTACAGTGCACCTCCGAGAGAGCCCGGGAGGAGGCGCCTCGAATTAAACACATTAAGAAAAGGATCCGCTCATGATCGAAAAGTCACTCTAATGGGCTATTACAACAAAATAGACTAAATTAAAATGGGGCTACCTTATGTTAAATGTCTACTCCTCAGATGGAATTAATAGGAGTATTTGAACAGATGGTGAATTGATTAAGTTAAATGTCTACTCTAGTGGAGCAGTTTTGAGCCACTAACTGAGAATGTTCAAGTTCTAAAAATGTCAGGTTTATGATAATGTCCAGGTTTGGACTTGTAGTTGTACTTCACAATTCAGGACAACATGGATCTGACCAGCAATAGAAAAATAGAACAACAGAAAAACAGGGCACCACAGAGCTCTACAAACTGAAAATTATACAGGTTGTCTCATACAGTAAAATTATGGAGTCGGATAAGACCTTTTTGTGTTACTGTCTTTCAGAAACGACAGTACAAACTAAATCCTGGACGGTAAAATGGTGGGACCGGCACCCTTGCGCCAAGAAAGTAACACAAAATATGTAACAACTTTAGATACAAATAAAAATGTTCAGGGTTCACTGCATAGTGGGCTCAGATTCGCCTTTCCTCGATCATATAACCTACCCCGTCATCTCTTATTCTGCTCTATTAATATTGCTTATTTTTTAAAATATGTGTCCCTACATTAGCTTTCTGAATATGTGACAATTACAGTAGCTATGCTGATTTACCAAAAATAAATTTAATGCTAAAATGTTTTCAGACTGTCACATCTTATTCCTACGGACACTCATGTTCCTAGTAAATTAATGCTAAATACTTTTTCAGGCAAATTAATGATGAACTTAAATCAACCTGCACAATATCATGGCGCGGTGCCCTTGGAAGTCGTTGAACTCTATAACCCTTGGCTGACATGACCTCTGCAATGAGCAAACCACCCTGTGGATAGTATAAGCCTGTCACTTGAAATCGCATGCATAGTTTGCTCAAAGAGGCAAAGAACTGATAAACAATCTACTTTTACTGCCTCTCCAACCATCTGCGGAGCAAGAAACAAGCCCTGAAACATTGCTCGCATAACATGGCAAGGTGCCGACCCAAACTCCACTCCAAGGCCCGGTGCCGATAGGCGAGTTGTAGCTGCAGCAACCAAATCTTTCTTCCCAGCAACATAGCCACCACAAGGCACGATGATACCACCAGGGTTCTTTATCAGGCCACCTGCAATCTCCAGCCCTAAAAAATACAAAAGCAGCGCATAAATCAATATTTAAAATGATCCTGAGAATAATGATACCAGAATAAATTGGAACAGAGATTAAGGATCGACCTAACCTAGGCCACAACTCACAGAAGTGACGTTGAGGTGCAAGTACTGAACATGTGTAACAGGAGACTCCATTTCATCACAACAGTGTTGTTGGGGAGAGCGGCTCTTGTAAAATGAAGCATCACTTTCTCAGGCTTCATAGATGAGTCCTGATAGAAATAGAAAAATTGATAATCACATTTGTGCAAAATTGGAAATGACTAAGAAAATAATATATGAATATTCTGAATTATTGTATTGCTAAAGAAAGTTTTGTCACATAAATAAAAAGGTCCAGAGGGAAAAAACACAATCATGCTGCGTGTGTTTATTGATTATTGTTGCGGAATTAAATGCCACCAAGAAGATGCTAAATCACACAGCCCCAACCCAACCATGTTCCGTCCCCCATCAGATCAAGCAACCTCTAACAAAGATTGTACGCAAGCAGCAGCACGACAAGAATCAGTGTTATCTCTCTAGGGGTGCACGTGCTATAGCTGCTACTCTGCCTCTATTTTCAGCGAACGGAGCTTTGATCTTTTATGTCCATGCCTAACACAAATGAACATGGAGAAATTGCACTTGTTGGATGAACCAAGGATTTTCTTGCGGTGGCCTATCAGGGTCTTCTAGTTTTCTTAATGTCACAAATGCCACGAAAAGCATTTCCAGTCTAACAGAGTTATTTTAACGTGGCACTACTTCATGGCCATTTTTTACTTAGTTCACCTTACAGGTTATTAAGATGACACCCCAAGTGCACAATTATTAAAATGGAAGAATTATAGCATCAAGTGGCAACTTTGGGCACAAAAGTAAACTGTCGAAGTGATAATACTTTCAGATCTTTTCACCAATAACCTGTTAATAGTCCCCCACTTTGAACTCTGAGTTCCTAAATGTCTTGCCAGAACTATGATCAGTTGCAGAAACTTTAGATCATTGCCTACAACACATAGATTCTCTTAGAAAGGATGACCAACTAACAATAAATTAGAAAACAAAATTGCTAATACTGGCATAATGATCAGCGATAATTTTACACTTATATCAACAACTCGTCAAGCTAGTATAATCACAAAAACCTGATATCATGAACATTCAATGTTGCACATGTGCTCAAAGTCTAAATATATAATAAATGGTAAGCATTGACCTAGATATTGTGTCTTAAACATTAGAGAGAGGTAACTAAGACCACTTAGGGATAACCAAGAAAACTATACATTTTTTTTACATAAAAGCCTGTAACAGCAAAAAAGACAACTAAAGTTTTAGTTATATACGCTCAAAATAATGCATACCCCTCTGTAATTGGTGATTACAGCAGTCCAGGCATACTGTAAAATAAAATTTTGCAACTATAAAGAAAGGGTAGCTTTCACTTCCACATGTGCCATTATCTGAGATCTTGAAAAATTCTTCGATGCACAAAATCCTTTCAACCCTACCCCCACCAATCAAAACGGCATTTCTGCCTGAGTATATCTACTTTTTAGATATACCTACCAGCTATGTACATGATTTTCAGGCATGACCTTTTTGTGTTTGCTACCAAGAGATCCCCATTCCATGTCTATCACTAATAGTACAACTATCCTTCAGACCCAAATTGATCATTTCTCAAGCAAAGATAAACCGAAACCAACGACATCAGATCACCACTTGCCATAACACCATGATCATTTCTCAAGCAAAGATACACTGAAGCTAGCAATTAAAGCAAGACATAACAACAGAAGTAGCAGCAGCACATCTCTTTCTATGAATGGAGGAATAGTAATATCAAGCAGTGTAGGGAGTAGCAAAAACACACCTTGCTTCTCCGGGACGCCATGGACACAGGAGCAGCAGCCTAAAAAGTTTGGGGACACCATGATCTTGTCCAGCTCCGCGACGATGGCACCAGGTCAGATCAAAGGAGGCACCGGCAATAGCAGATGAATCTGCAAGGAAAACAAGGGGGAAATCAGAGGTGAGGAGAAGCCAGTAGCCAAGAAGAGGACATACATACATATATACCTGCAAATCAATGACCACAATAGCACATCGACGACCACAACAGCAGATTGGCAGAGTGAATGATTGGCAGAGTGAATGACGACCACATCGACGACCACAACAGCAGACCTGCACGCAAACAAGATCACAGATCAACAAAGAAAAGCATGGAAAACCAACGCGCCACGAGGAAAGGCAGCTCACCTCGACTGGCGCCACCTTGCTCCACCGCTCCCTCCTGCGTGCGTCCACCACTCCCTCCTGCGCGCGTCTGGCACTCCCTCGCGAGGGCCGACTGCGAGCCGCGCTCTTCCTGATGAGCACCAAGGGGGCGTGGAGGAGGAAACGGCACGACAACGCGAGGGCGAGCAGAGGCGGAGGCGGCAGCGCAGCCACATCTCCCGTGCTCCTCTTGCCGTGTGCATGCGAGGACGACGACGACGACGCCGTGGACGCGGATGGCGGGGACCGGCAGGCCGGGAGAAGGAGTCGGCGGCGGTGTGGGGTGTAGCTAGGGTTAGCGGGTTGAGGCTGAGCCCCCTGCCGCCCCGCAATGCCTGGAACTGCCGCTCGGTGGCGGGCTTGGGCTTCTGGGCGCGGGCGGGGTTTGCTGCTTCTTCGAGAGGCGGGAGGCGCTGGGGAGGAGAGGAGGCGGGAGGCGGCGGGGAGGAGAGGAGAAGAGGGGAAGAGCGTGGGAAGGAGAGGAGGGGAAGGGAGGAGGCGGGCTCGAGGGGGAGGGGAACGACCAGCACGATCTCAACCCTAGTTGGGCACTTTTCCAACAAAGTGAAATTATGAAAATGCCCTCTGCGGGGCACGGGAATAACGGCGGTGGCACGAGATCTTCACAGTGGGGTGAAACTGTTCATTGCTACAGGAGCTCCTGTTCAATCCGACGGCCAGGGCCTTTCCTGAGGGGCATCGAACGGCCGAGATTGCATCAAGCAAAACGATCCAACGGCCAGGAATGCCAAATCGCTGAAAGCGCCCGGGAGTGACCGTCTCCCTTATTTCTCGATGCATCCCGTTTATTTGGCTTACTCCAGTATCTCACGAAGACCTAACACTTGTAAGATCAATGTAAAACATTTCTCGCTATAAATGTACACTTCCTTGAACGATAAGATTTGATAAACCAAAATTAGCCTGCGGCTTCAGTGATCGAACTATCAACGGGACGGCAGGGCATGTTGGTATATATAGCTGCACCATTTGTATGGAGTCATGAGTATGGTTCTTGTTGTTCATGCTATCATACCACTTTGGTGCTAAGAGCATCTCCAACGGACGCGGGGCGCGCTAAAAAATCGTTTACAACGCTGGAATAGCCAGTTTTAGCGCGCCGCGGAGCGCTGACTCTAGCGGCCACTGCAAAAAAAAAAGCGCGCGCTCCGCTTCAACAGACGCATTATATTTTTGGTACTACTCGTCGTCTTCTCTTTCTACTCCGACTCGATACACATTCGACTCCGACTCGATACTCACATAGATAGCCATAGATAGATTAAGCAATACATAAATATGTCACGACCGGGTTTTTCCGGGTAATAAATTTCCAGAAAAGACCGTCGTGCTCATCAGCCCCAGGATTACTGTTAGCTGATGAGGCTCCAACTTGATACAGAAATTCCAAGCAGAAAACAAAATATGTAGTACAAGACCATTCTGGCCTGTGAGTACAACAATTGGGTTTCTAGTGGTTGATGACGGAAGCGGTTTGTGAGACATCAGTGTCTATGGGACTCCATTTCCCACGGGAACAGCTGACCAGGTTAACTCCTATCTTCGCGAGGCTGCTATCTCCATTACTTAGGTTCCGGGGCTGTCATCGCGTCGCTCCTCTTCGTGCAAGAAAATCTGGCAAAGACAATAGCCAGGGACAAGCCAGTGAGTACTTTGAATGTACTCGCAAACATTATGAACACAGGTATAATATAACAATGATGTGCTGAAAATATTTTATGCTCATGACGTCAGTCACAAAAGATAAATAAATCTCTGATGCGTGCAAGCAAGTTATTTATAAAATTGCAATAACATAGTAGTATGAAAATTTATGAAATAAATAACAAGCAAAGCCACAGTCGGGCGTCTTAGCGACACCATATAAAGGGCTTTAAAAGAAATGCCACAGTCGGGCATCTGAGCGACACCACATAAAGGGCTTTAAAAGAAATGCCACAGTCGGGCGTCTGAGCGACACCACACAAAGGGCTTTAAAAGAAATGCCACAGTCGGGCGTCTGAGCGACACCA
>NC_041393.1:542556771-542567875 GCF_002162155.2 Triticum dicoccoides | reverse complement strand
AATGCCATAGTCGGGCGTCTGAGCGACACCACATAAAGGGCTTTAAAAGAAATGCCACAGTCAGGCGTCTGAGCGACACCACATAAAGGGCTTTAAAAGAAATGCCACAGTCGGGCGTCTGAGAGACACCACGTAAAGGGCTTTAAAAGAAATGCCACAGTCGGGCGTCTGAGCGACACCACATAAAGGGCTTTTAAAATAAACAATCATAGTGAATATCCCGGAGGTAGAACCATCCCAGAGATACTCGATAATAACAATAATATCACGGGTTAGTCAACAATAATAATAATCATAGTTATCACAAGTCACAAGTAGTAATTCCATTTCTGGTTAACAGTTTCACCTCCGAAGACCGACACTAAGACCGACACCTGACCCATCCCAGACTGTAATCCTTAACCATGGACACGGCTATTCGAATAGGTTTATTCTCTGCAGAGGGTGTACTCTTTACCCACGAGTAACGGATTTCTTTAGTCCATCGGGACTAATTCCGTCTACGGTCTTTTTGTTGAAAACACACCTAACTTGCACACACCAGCTTATCTCACACGTGTCTGGAATCACCCACGACACCTGTTAAGCAAACTCTAAGTGGGGAGGCTACAACCTCGCGTAGCATGGGATCAAATTTATATCGCGCGCTCTAAGGGGTGGCCTCCCCTCTCGGTCCCAACCGGAAACACCCATGCCCCCTGACCAGGTGGTCTGCCTACCAGCTACAACCGGTATCTTCCACCATGGCCTCTCTGTATGGTGTGTGCTAGAAAGAGGTTGACAACTTACTGAACCGTACTCTACTTGCTGTAGAGACGAGTGGTAGTACGAAACAAGTATGGGGGTTACTGGCACAAGACTCAATCTACGGTCGACTCAGGAGGTTTAAGTATTCCCTGCATGATTAGCATGACGAATATATTTCAACCAACAGAGTCACCGCTCATATCACCTTGCCATGCCATACCAGACATAACCATCCCGACGGAGACCGGCGACAAACTCATGCCTACCCAAGGCAGAGGTTTTCCCGGGTTCCTGCCGGTATGCATGCAAGGCACATGAGGGTGATTATCATCACAAGTGTGTCCATTTCCAACAGCATGGAAATCAATAACATGCACCCATGCATATGATCATATCACATGAAATAACAAGTTTCTCCAAAGTGAGGTGATGTTATGAACGTGTCATCGAACACACAAAAATATTATGCCGGGGTTCAGAATGCTTGCCTTCAATGTGTGGAAAGGCAGGGTGCCCTCCAAAACTTGAAACATTTCTCCTCTCTTCAAAAATCCTATTTTAGCAATATAAAAGAATTAACACACAAAATAAAAACAGCACCAAAAGTTGTTCTGAAATTTTTTCAAATAAATCTTAAAATAAACTAGGTGAAATTTGAGAGAGGTAGGAAAAAGAATCATTTCATTTGTAGTTGTATTTAAAAAGATATAACCAGTCAAAGTTTTGGTCAAATCTGATTTTAAATAAAACAGAAAAAGAAAAACGTTTCAGAATGGAATACGCTTTCGAAGCGGGAGAAACGTACTGGGGTGGATTACGCCTTCACTTAAACACGTGGACGGCGCGGTGAGACACTGACAGTGGGTCCCGGGGGGCCACTAGTCAGGTTTGCCTATTTCTTTTTCCCCCTTCTTTCTCTGTCCCGAGCGGAGGCGGAGCTCCGGCGATCGTCGCCGGCGACTGGCGGCTCCTCGCGGGGCCCCGAGGGTGGGGATGGATCCGCCACTCCAGGGCGGTCCTCCCGGTGGTCGCTAGGTCGGTGGGGACGGAGGGAGTTGCCGGCGGCGAGCTTCGCGGCGGAGGAGGCTTCGGTGGCAGAGTGGTTTTGGGGCGAATGTGGTTCCCGATCAAAATCGAGTAGGGGGTTGGGTTCCTGGAAGGAAGGAGGTGTTCTTGGTGAAGAGAAATGGGAGGGAGAGGCCCTGGTGGCGCTGGAAGAGCTGGGGCCATGGCGGCGGTCGCTGCTGCCGGAGGTGGGGAAGATGACCTCCCCGGGTCGATTGGCTGCCCCAAGGGGTCCTAGGGGATGGCTTAAGAGTCGCCTGCGTGCTTGGAAGGTTTTGGGGCGTCCTTTTATAGCGCGACGAGGTCGGTTCCGCGGCGGTGGATGAGGACGCCGGCGAACCGCCCCTCTGTAGCTTGCATGGCGTCGTGGCGGCGACGAACGCTAGCGGACACGCTTGCGGATGAGTTCGGGCTGTGCCAGGGGCCAGGTGGCGAGCCGGGGTGGCTTGGGCGGCGCTGAACGGAGTAGAGGCTGTCGGCCGACGCCGGCGTGCCGCCAAAAGTGCTTTGGCGGTGGCGCTGTAGGGTGCCAGGGCGGGCTGGCGTGTAGTGGTGAGGCGGGGAGTGCATGGCAGCTAGCTGCAGGTGGTCACGAGTCGGAACGGGTGCGGGGTGAGACGCGGCGGCTCGGTTGCACGCGTGCGCCAAACGCACGCTCTGCTCGCGCTCTGGGCGTGCACGGGACGTGCTTGAAGAAATGCCAGTGCATGCTGCAGAGCTTGGGTTAGGCTGGAACTTAACAGATACAGGCCAGGAGCCACTGGGAGTCTAGTGGACATGTTAGTTCTATTAGGGGTGCAAGCTCCCAGTGCAATGTCAAAAGTCATGTCAAAACAGATCATGCCCATAAGGTGTTTGACAAAATGCTAAGGGCACTTAGGCATTTCTTGGGGTGGCCAAATCCTCCAGATCAGAGTCTCTTTGGATGCACAAGAGGGTGGTGAGGTTAGTTGGTGAAATGCACAAACTTGTTAGTGCAAGTCTTGCAAAACTACAATTCTGGACAGGAAATAAATGATATTATTTCATGAACCAAAATTAATCCAATGGGTGCATGCTCCTGGATTTAGGGGTTTGGTAGGGCTGTCTACAAGTAGGAGAAAACACAAGATCTTTGGAGCAAAATTAAATAGGGTTGCAGTAGAAATCACAAGGCTGGAGCAGAATGAAAAAGAGGATGATTCACTCAATTTTTTCAAAGAACATAAATAGGTTTTTGCACAAAGTGAAATAATAGGCTCCTACTGACCTCCCCTAATTTTGGTAGAAGTTTTAAAGAAATATTTAAATAGGTTGTAGTGTAAAATTGCCCACTTGACCAGATTTGAAAACTTGGTGTAGAACTCAAAATATCCAATGAATGAAATATATTATTGCACAAAAATGATTTAGAGACATCACATGATATCTCCAAATTTTGGTGAAATTTTTAGTTAAATATATCAAATGGTTGTAGTTCAAAAAGAGCTCCAAATTTTAAAACAAGTCATTTAATGAATAAAGCTCAGGGTGAAATAATTTTATAAATAAATCTCCTGATTGAGAGATGTTTTTTTTAAATGAGAGGGAAAATAAGTCCAATATATTTTGGAAGGATCCACTTGGGAAAAATTTCTTAATATTAAAAGAAAAGTTTTGAAATCAACAGAGATATACTTGCATGCAAAAATTTTAAACTCTTGGCAAAATTTTAATAACTAAAACCTGGTTAAATTTTTGGGGTGTTACAAAATAGTTCATAGCATAGATAATTTAGCATAGATATATAAAAAAGGATAGTTCAACTACTACTCGTCGTCCTCCTCCTCCGACTCAAACTCCGCCTCGGTGATGTCCTCCTGCGACGTTTCAATGAAGGCGTCAAGATAACGATCGTCGTCGGATTCCCAGGACGACGCTGCTCCTAGGGATGTTGAATTGAGCGGCCGCCTTCCGCGTACGCCTGTCCTCGCGATAGGCGGCTCGCTCCGCCCTCCTCTCCTCCCTCTCCGTCCTCCTTTGCGCATAGAACCCGCGCTCGTTGATGAAGTCCTGCAGGGAATGTTGACGCCACAGCGCCATGGCTTCCTCGTCCACCTCGGCGATGCCGAAACGGCGCTCCCGCCTCCGGTTGTCGCGACGATCCTCGTCGGTGATAAGCCGCGGGGGAGGCGCGAGCTCCGCCGCCCGCTCCTGCGTCGGCACGTCGTGGAAGTTCATCTCCCGACGAGGTCGCTGGAGGCGCCACGCCGCCGCCTCGTACGCGCGAGCAGCCTCGTGGGCGATGTCGAAACTGCCGAGGCCGAGGCGCATGTCGCCGGACCGGATCTCGGCGGAGAAGGCGCCGGAGAGACGCGTGCGGACGCCGCGGTTGCCCGAAGCTCCCCGACAGCGCGGCGGCATGGTGGCGCGGTGATGGCGAGGTGAGAAAGAGCGGGAAGAGAGCGGCGGCGAGGTACAGAGCGGTGGGAAGGCGCATGGAGGCGTTGGATTTTTTACGCGTTCCGGACGCCGCGCCAAAACTAGCGTGCGTCCGACCACTTTTTCGCGCGCGCCATCCTTTCCCGCGCTTGGAGCGCGCGAAATCGCCCCGCACGCGCTAAATCCCACTTTTACCCCGCGCGCGTTTTTTTACGGTGCTCTAAACCAACTCCTTCAGAAGAGGAACGAAACCTGTGATTGCATCACGTGATTCTTCTTCTGTTGAATCCGAGGCCTAGTGCGCTCCTTTCAAGGTCTACGTACGCAACGGGCTGGGCCACCGGTTCCGGCTCGTACCCACATTCGGACTCGGCCAGGCTCACCGAACCGTGCGCTAGCAGAAGAAGCACAACGCACGCACCCATCAATAAAAGCAGATAGATGCCTTCTGTTCTGTGTTTCTCTAATCCTCACAACGAGCAAACTCACGCGCACGTATTGCTACGTATTGTACTACTACGAGGGCAGACATGGTGCGCGCGACGAAGCTCGTGCTGCTGACGGCCTCGCTCGCCGTGGCAATGGTGCTGATGTCCCTGTGCGTCGCCATCGGCGACACCGACACGAGGGCCGCCCCAAGCCAGAGCCACCACCGTCTGCGTCGCCCACGGTTCCACTACGAGTCCGACTACCTCTACATCGCCGACGCTTACATGGGGCCGATACGGGTCGGGCCCAACGGCTACCTCTACATGCGGCGACAGTGCTCGCCGTGGCAACTCACTGTCTGCCCCTTCGCCTCGCGGATGGAGCTGTCGTTGATGAGGGGATAGGCATTGTCTACGGAGTACTTTCGTCACGGTTCACACCACCGGTTGAAGCATCGACGGAACGTTCTAGTACGAAGAGCAGTAGCTGACCGGAATCGGGTTTTTTTTATCAGGAAGCGTGCATGTATCAGCATTCAGCAAAGCTTCTAGGGCTGGATCGACTGAGGGGCAAACGTTTGCATTGCATGCGTCTCCGTGTTCACAAGAAAGTATACAAGCACCAAACAGGTCGCCCTGCTCAATTCGCAATACGTCGATCGTGCAATGAGTTGGTCTACGCCTTATAATGTTGCATTTCCCTTTTTGGACATATTTGCTTTGTGTACACTTTGTGATAGTCGTCATCAATTGGTACTATATGCTAGTGCCCGCTTCGAGTTTAATTCCCCTTGACCAGCGTATTTCTTTTTTCTGATAGTTTCCTTGTGCACAGTTTGTAACAATCAATGTCTTTACTTACCTTCAGGTTCCAATCTGCACTTTTTCTGATACGTACGAACATGACTTTTTTCTGATAGTTCTCTCTAGGGCATCTTCAAGTGGACACATATGAGAGACGGCCATCCTATTCTGCAATAAGCCACGGCCAGGCGCGTGGGTGCGTGCACCAGACGTGTCGGGCGTGGTCCGGTCCATGTCGGGTCCGTAGCGAGGTTGTGTGTGTGTGTGTGTGTGTGTGTGTGGTGCATCGGTGCGCGTGTGTCCATGCAGGTGGTGCACTGTAGTTGTAGGAGGCCGTTGGCGAGCTGGGTGGTGCGATCGGGTCAGGCCAGTGCGGGCTCGGCCCAACCTAGACGCGTGCGTGCGCGTCGTGGGCGCGGCCAGAGCAGGGCCAGGTTGTGGCTCGGCTGGGTGGGGGTGTGCTGGTCATGCCCAGCGCCAGCCCAGGGTATAAAAGCACCTGCGGGGCTTGTTATAACGCAGGTTCGGGATTGTTGCTTCAGGAAAACAGACGTTATTGTTGCGGCGGCGTTCGTGCGCCGGGAAAACCTTGCCGTGTCCACCGCGCTCACTTTGATCTTCCTCCTTCTATCGTTGGAGCGCAGCAGGAGAGAGTGAGCTAGGCGAGAGAGAAGAGAGAGCTAGGGCAAGGGAGGTCTGCACCAACACATCCAACCCTATAATGTCCGTCGCACGATCACTAGTGCCTTCCACAAAACACGGGTTGAAAAAGAGAGGAAAAGAAGCCAAATAGCCTCCCATCGGCACATGTCTAGACTCCCACAAAGCCCCTTTGCTTGCTCCTAGTTTGCTGGATTTCGGACAGCCGGTCTTGTCCGTGGACAGATGCGGGATGATGTTGGATAACAACTACATTCAAATAGCTCGGTCTGAACACTTGCAAGCGATTTGGGGTCCGCTTTGGAGATGCCTTTCAATTTGGCCATTCAACAAGTCTCTGAAAGGCGAACTATCACACACTTGTTTTTCGAAACCGAGGCAAAAAATTTGTATCATTGATTAATAATTAACAAGAGAGTTGTCCAGTTAATTTATGTAGAACTAAGAGAAAACCAATACAAGTGCCCCATAAGCAGACTACTCACAAAGCACGAAAACACACAAGCGGCCCGCCAAATGCACAACAACTGCAACCCTCGACACTTGTAGAACACAACGGAACTCCTGACTAGAACACCGACAACGACAAAAACTTGGCACCTTCCATCATGTGACCGCTCGAACGCCTTCTGAGTCGCGCCACCCTTCTTGCTTCTGTTCCTCTTTGATTTCCCGCTGCTTGGTTTCTCCTTCACAAGGCAGCCACTTGTCTTGCAAGATCCAGGTTTATCCGCACCCATTTGTGAAGGAAATAGTAGAACTCATTGATTTTTTTGGTGTATTTGTCGTCAACCAAGAGGCTTCGTGGAACAGGCACCAACACACAGGCCGCATCGAGATCCTTAACCAGAGGAATTACCAGTACATCATCGATCACGGGAACCACCACCATGATGCACTATGGCACCTCTAGATGCTCATATCATAGAGGTGAAACATATCCTTCACACAAGGTCACTGATCAAACCACCTCCAAATACTCCATAGACAAAGATGAGGCACGACTCAGACATAGTTCCCGAAGCTCGGCATGATCTGCAGCACCGGAGCCTCGAGCACGGCAATGGACTCGCCCTCAATGGTAGGCAACATAGGGGACAAGGCGGACAGAGGTGATGAAATGTCCCAAACATGAGGGGAGAAACATCTATATAGCTCCCGTTCACTTTCCTTCGTGGAGCCAACATCGGCCACACCAGGAGGGTGTGATGTCGGGGTGGTCTATGACATAGCTGGCACAAGGGAGAGCTTGCACAGAGCAACCTTCACCCGCTCGAGAAAGCTCCCCACCTGCGCCAGCCAACCCTGTAGCAGCGTTGTCTGACCAGTCAGAGCATACTGTAACACCACATCGGGCGGGGTTATCTAACCAACGGTGGCAAAGACGGCAGACAACCAAGACCCATGGTGTAGTGCCTTGGAGGGAGCATGGATTTCATCACACTCTGGCATGAATTTGGATCGTGATGATGCATGGTGCCGAATGGGGACATGGGCGACGCGGTAAGGAATGTCAACGAGCTCAGAGGATGTCAAGGATTACGGCAAATGCGTGCCCAGTGACCGTTCTCCAAACAAAGGGATCACCTAAGTGGATCTCTGCACTCAACCGCATGATGCCTAGGAGCAAAGCATCTGCAGGATCTACCATGATGCCAATCAGAAATGTGATGGGAAGCCATTGCCGGGGCTAGTAGCATAGGATGTAAACCATGTCGTGGTTGCACCTCCTACCATCCCTCGCCCGTCACCTCCTCATGCTCCACAAACATCATAGGAGTCCGAGACAAGCATTTCGCAACCGACGATGTTTGTGGCACAAACTCCTTCCCATATCATTGCCATCATCTTCGCTGGCGAGGGAGGCCCACACACTACTAGGGAAAACCCTAGCAGTAGCGCATGTTTAAAGCCTATCAGTAGCGTGAGGAACCGCGCTACTAGTAAGGCGCTATAGCTAAAGGTTACCAGTAGCGTGGGTTGGACCGCGCTACTGCTATATCGACTTAGTAGCAGCGCTTTCTAAAATGAGCGCTACTGGTAATTAGTAGTAGCGCTTCTCGCAGCACGCGCTACTACTATTATTCTGTATTTCTTTTTTATTTCATGTTGTATTCATACACCTTTATACAAGTTTTCATACCGCAACAATTTAGAGAATGATTTTACATCATAATGAGTTATTACATCAGTGGGAGAAAGAACGGTGGACTAGTTTCAAGTAGATGGACATCCACTTGAAACTAATCCACGGTTCTTTCACCCAACGATATAATAAATATCATCATCATCATATCATTAACAACTTATCATCATAATACATCATTGTCATATAACACTTCCTCATGATCAGCGTTTTCATCAATGAGACATCACATACAAGTTGGTCACTAGACATAATCACAACTACTCATCATCATCAACTCTCATAAACATATTGTACCTCATAGGACCTGCTACATTCTCTTAGGACCTACTATATTATCTTAGGTAAGATAGCATAAAACAAGATAGCCCCTGACTCTCCATTATGGAGAATGGAGATTATCATGTCTCCAATTCTTGCCTTTCGCACAATGTTGCTTCCAAGAACCTCCTTACGAATGTCCATACATTTCTTCCATTCTTTGATTATCACGTGTTCACCATTTCTAGAAATCCGGTATGCACAGGTGAGATTTGTAGGATGACCTGGCTGTATGTTCAAAACATCAAGGCGACCATTCTGATACATCAAATGAGGCACACAATCCATCGGGATTTTCTGTTGAAAAACGTAGTAATAACTTTGTAGTTAGCAATGTAGTTCAGTTTTAGAAGTATGCAAAAGATGCATGGATGTCGTAATAGTAAAAAATCTTACCAGGAAATCTCCATGGAAGTTATCGTTGTTCAACACGTGCACTAGTGGCACGTATTCACCATAATTTGGAGTTCGATAAAAGGCATTGTAATTCTCAATGTCAGTACAATATGCGACCAGATGATTTTTCTCTTGATAAGTTAACTCAGAGCCATGGGTGTAGTTGGTTCTGTCTACCATCTTCCGCACACTGTTTGAAGTATGAAAATAAGCTATCAATGGAAATAAGATGTCAACTATTTTGAAATAAACAATATAAATTACTTAATAACTATGTTTGATGAACTCACATAGCGGTAGAATTGGAAGCGTATCAACAAGAACCCAAATGTCCAAATTGTCTTGGTCGACATTAGGATCACCAAGATCCATGGTGACAAACATACCCTCTTAAAAATCATACATCTTGCAAAGTGCTTCCCAACCCGGGCAATCAAAATTGGATACGCTCTCAGAATTGTATAGATTTATCTCAAAATCCATATCATGATGGGCCCTTAGGTTATTTTTCTTTGTTTCATTCCTCTCATGATCTTTAGAACTCATCCTCTCCAAGACATAGTGTCTTGCATGGCATGAGATAAGCTAGTCGAATTGTAAAAGACAAAAATTACGCGTTGAAGTAGTAGAAGTCGAGCTTAATTACGAAAAAAACACTTAGCATCGTAGCGTACCGTTTCACAATCGAAGGCCTCCTCGAGCTTAATGCTGAAGCGCCGACTTTCATCCAAGTGAGGCCTGTCGCAGAAACCCCGGTTGTCGCCACACCAGGAGCACTCTCCGAGACCTTTTTCGTCCGACGACATTTCCTATGTTCATAATTCAAAGATTAAACTTATACAATTAAATATATGTACTACAAAAACTAAATTAGATCATTATTATTCATCACGGGTTGACTATGGGTCTATCGAGTCTTTTCTTGAAAACTCTCAGCTCACGTGGTGTATATATTCGACCGTCGGTGATGGTAGCTCCTCCTTTCATTCCCGAGTGTATTACACCAAATTGTCTAGCACATGGGAACGAAGGAGAAGCTACCCCCACGACAACAGTCGGGATTCTTCGTCCTCTCATATATGATGGATACTCTCCCTCGCTGATTCCTCTCTGACATTTGCGACTGTCGGTGATGGTCGTTACTCCTCCTTCCCTTAGTGCATAACGAAGGTCTAGCACCCGGAGAAGAAGGAGAAACGACCCCCACGACAACAGTCGGGATTCTTTGGCCTCGACAGTCTTAAAGTCAACCCAAAATATTGTTTAATTATCTTTCTAGAAAATCCAGGCCACTCGATATTTCCTACATATTCTAGCACAAGTCATGCCAAAATTCACGGAAAATTCTGGCATGACCTTTGCTAAAACAAGACATATCGAGCACCTGAAATTTGCCGGAACGGAAATTAATCAACACTCTGGCAAAACATAGGCCACTCGGAGGTGTAACCTGCAAACATGAACAGCCACTTGGGCAACCACATATCCTATTTGAGCAACACAAGATATACATGTTTTTTCTACATCATATCTTATAGGACTCATATTGACATGGAGATTTGGCTGGTCTCACCTCGAGGTCGGAGGGGGTCGGTGACAGGGACGACGTCGGGGATGATGGAGGGGCTCCTTGTTTTCTGCAAAAACAAAAACCCTATAAGTTATCACTAATACATCCCAAATAGTATCATACATATAACATCACTAATACAACTAAAACCCTAGCGAACGACGGGTATCGATGACGAGGATGCGGGATAGGCATCGTCGACGTCGATGCGAGAATAATTGCTTAAACTAAAAAAACAACAACAAATGTGACATGTTCAACTAGTTCTATTAATTCAACTAGTTCTTACTAAAAATAAACTTACTATAAATAGAAATAAACTAGTTCTTTCTAAAAATAAACTAGTTCAACTAGTTATATTATTTTTCTTACTAAAAACACATTAGTTCTATTAATTCAATTAGTTCTTACTAAAATCAAACTAGTTCAACTAGTTTATTAATTCACTTACTAATTATTTTAAACACTTACTAAAAACAGTAAAAAAAACTACATTATACAATAGTAAAAAACTACAGTGAAAAAAAAAGATGGAGGGAGGAGGAAGGAGAGAGGAGGAGGGGGAGG
>NC_041393.1:542504448-542556110 GCF_002162155.2 Triticum dicoccoides | reverse complement strand
GGGGGAGGGGGCGGCTGAAGGAGGAGGAGGGAGGGGGCGACCGGAGAAGGAGGAGGGCGGCGGGAGGAGGAGGGAGGGGCTGTGGGAGGAGGGCGACCGGAGGAGGAGGGGGGGAGGAGGGAGTACCTCGGCGAGGAGCAGCGCGACGGCGGCGGACGACGGGTTCGGCACGGCGGGCGAGAGCGAGTGAGAGCGAGAGTGAGTGAGAGGGTGCAGTGAGAACCGCTCCAGGATAAGGTAACTAAGTAGTAGCGCATTTCAGGTATACGCGCTACTGCTAAGGGACGTAGCAGTAGCGCTGGTCATGCATACACGCTACTGCTAAGTGGGGCTAGCCATCTGCGCCCCATACAAGTACAACAGCAACGCGGTTTAGTAGAATGCGCTACTGCTAAAGCAGTAGCAGTAGCGCGGTCTAACTAAAAACGCTACTACTAAGTAGCAGTAGCGCCCTGTTTTGTCCAGCGCTACTACTAAGATGTTGTGTATAAGATTTTCCCTAGTAGTGACATCAAGCTGATGTCGAGTGCAACTGAGCGGGCAGGGAGTTGCACCAGGTCGAGCACAGTGCAGGCAGCCGATGGACATGAAGGGGGTGGCAGCATGGGCAGGCCCATATTGATAGCCACCAGGCCGGGCAACCCAACAACAATGGCGACAGCCTAGGCAACTCCCAAGATATGAACACCTGATCTGGTGTGGGGTAGAAGAGGCCAATACGGATGCCAAATCTTGAGGGATCGATGCAGGCGGCAGGAAGAAGACGGCTGCAACAGGTGCAACAGTGGTGGAAGACGATGTCAGAGCGTTCGCTGCCGTAGGTAATGTGGAGGTTTGCGAGAGCGACATAGTTAGGGAAATTGGGAAACAAGCCAGCGCCGAGCCTAATGAGGGAGAGGTATGTGGGGGCTGCAACGAATGTCAGTGATTGGAGATCTGGACAATGGCGGTGTGCGCCTAGCCTCCACTTGCATGGCCTCTTGAGTGCCATCTCCAGTTTTTTGCTCATGTTGTTGCGAGGGAGGACACAACTGATGAAGGATAGGGACAAGTGCGCAATGCAAAATCCGAATCTGGTACCACTGGACTCTGATGTGGTTGGAGCAGTGAGATCAAGGTGGTGGCGGTGCTGCACCTACCCGGGCGGAGTGGTTGCCAGAGCCCCCTTGAATTTTTTTCCTTCAATTGCTAATTTTACGCTCCGACTCCCGAACTATCGCACATTGTTAATGTCGATGCCAGGGCTCTCATCACAAATGTAACTCTCAACATAAACATGGTGAACTATCTTAACTTTGACGTGGTTTGTTAAAAGAACTAACTTAACTGTATTCATGCAATTATCCCGAAGTTCAAATTTAATGAACTTGAATAGCAACTTGAGTAACAATATCAAGTTCCGACATGTTTATAACATACTAAATATTATGGGCTAGGATCGGTGCCGAAGGGCTTATCGAACTCGATAATGCCAGAGAATTAGGGTACTTCATAGCGCTGAGCTTGAGCACCCGGTGTCCTACTCCTTCCCCCATACAAAGTGTGGCGATATCCCCCCTCCCCGCTTGTAGTAGCTGCTCTTTTTCTATCCATGAACCAATGATACACATCCATGCGTATTCGTGAACAAATAACACACCAGAGAAAATAGCGACCCCCCCCCCCTATGTAGCACCGGTACCATCACACCACTCATAGAAAAATATCTTCTTTATTTGGGTTAGTACCTCATGACAAACAGATAACTTTAACGATTACATAAACCATTTCTACACAATTGAAAACTATAGCTTTATACAAACATAAATACAATAATATACTAGTCTAGCCAAGCAAATACACCGGTCACCCTGCTAGTTATGATTAATGATGCAGGTTTTTACAAAAAAAGCAGAAGCACAAATCATCTTCGTAGATAAAAAGAAGATATCATTCCTGCTTGTGTGCTCAGCGTACTGTGGGAGTTGATAGTGTGCCCCTTACCTTCACGAATGGAGCTTTTGATGATCAGGTGGTAGGCCCACCATGGCGATCAGATGTTTTTCAGACACTCTTTTCATCCGATGTAATGAATTTATAGTAAACATGAGTCGTATCCATGTATGATGCACATACTAGAGAAAAGATTGATAAACCATTTTATGAGGCCCATTACACCAATGGCTGCAATTGTTTCTCATTGACACAAGACAAGAAGAGAAGCTATGTGTGGCAATCAAACAATGGCTAGGACGGTTTTCCTTTACTTCAACTTGCACTCTACGACATCGTTGGCTGCTAGATCTTTCCGCATTGAAGAGCGTTGTCACCAATGATGTACAACATCGGTGTTGGTAAGACTGTTGCTAGCTTATTTCCCTTGACATGAATTAAACACTAATTGTATTCTTGAGAGGCGGATACATGAGAAAATACATCACGTATTGGTGCACATACTTGGTTTACTCCAATGTCCCAAACAATCACAAATCAAACTTGGTTATTTGATTGAAGGGTGGTGGCATGGATCATACAAGTGTCAGACAAGTATTTGCTGTATGTATAGCATGGTTGTTCTTGGTAGATAGGGGAAACAATTGCTGAATTGTCTAGAATGTATTTATAGCTGCACCATTTAAATCTGAAAGGCAAATACCGCACTGGAATTCGGAGATCGTCCGGCTTATGCCATGTTATCATGCATAAATTACGTAACTTCTAAAGTTAGCGCATGGGCATTTCGCCGGCCAACTAAAGAAATTGCAAGATTTTTAAAGCAAGGAACATAGACTTCATACGACTCTGCTCGGCCTTCTTAATTACAATGTAGTTCTTGTCGATATGGCCTTGTAAGGGCATCTCTAACCTAGGAACATATTATTTGTGTATAGACCAGTTCACGAACCCTGATGTGAAACCGACCATACAATTATGTCCCCTAGATGTCCGTTCATATTTCTACCGCAACACTGAAAGTAACTATAGAAAATAGCAAAATTCATCCATAAGTAACATGCAAATATCCCTAGTATACAATAATAGTTCAAATGTAAATATTACATCCGAGATAACTAGATGTTTAACAAGTTTTTTGAATTCATCATTTCTTAATTTAACGATACTAGAGTCAGAACCGGCATATGTCGCACCGCACATACTAACCCTTGAGCCTCATCCAACAACGTATGTGCATGAATGGACTGCCCTCGGTCCTATAGTACATCTCGACAACGTGAGAAAGCTATACAATGTGTAGAGCAATATTGAGTGAATGAACAAATTAACCAAAATGTAGGGAAACAAAGAGAAAAACTAATGATCTCGATGGTTGGTGATCCCAATGGCCACGTTGTCTTCACTCGGTGAACCGCACCACAAAACTTCACGACAGAGTTGCAGATGATGTACCCTCGATGCGCTAAAAATTTCATATTGTGTCCATGGATGATGTGCATGTAGTAGGACAAAACAAGCTTTTGGTCTTGAAACGAAACATGCACACGGCGCCAAAAGGTAGAGCTCATTTGCCTCATGCCTAGAAAGTCCACTGATACGACCAACTACGAATCGCACAACAACTCATCCTCGATCACCGAGTACCCCACCATTGAATTACTCTAGAAAACATCGAAATTTCAACAAAATAGCTACATGACATTTGACCAAACACCTGTTGGGCATGGTGTCCGTCATGGAGGGCGTCGCAGGGGTGGTGGAGGGTACCTGGCCGCAGAGGGATCCTGGGTAGTCGGCGGGGTAGTCCAAGGCGGGTAGGCACGTGGATGGGGGTTGCAGACGTCCGAGGATACCTGGGAGGTGGCCGAAGAGTTGGGCGGTGTCGAATGAGGAGGGTGTGGATAGAAAGCAATGGGAGGAGGGGCAAAGTGGAAGGAAAGTGGAGTGGGAGGGGATTTGAGTGGTTCGGTAGTGTCAGAATCCTACGTGTCGGCATCTGGAGTCCCGCATAGCCCCACCCCACCCCCTAGTTTTCTTCTGATTTGCGGTAAAACAGACAGTCGGACCGGTCTGCGGACCGATGGGGTACCGCGTTGTATGAAAAATTGCATTTGAACCACCCGGTCCGAACGGATGCAGGTGGTTTGAGGGTCAGCATTGGAGATGCCCTAAGATGGCAAATTGCTTCTAAACCGCTCGGTACGAGCGGATGTGGGCGGTTTAAGGGTCAGCATTGAAGATGCCCTAAGATGGAACTTGCCCAGAAGAAACATTGATGTCGTCACATTACAGTCGTCTATAGAACATCGTTCCTAAAATAGAAGAGTAAAAGAGAAGAGAGAGATGAAGGGTTGAAGGGACATAGTGACATGTATCTCTATAGTTTTTTCTCCTCCCACAAGTGAATCCCACGTGGCTAGGTGTCGGTGTCAAAACCGGCGGATCTCGGGTAGGGGGTCCCGAACTGTGCGTCTAGGCGGATGGTAACAGGAGACAAGGGACACGATGTTTTACCCAGGTTCGGGCCCTCTTGATGGAGGTAAAACCCTACGTCCTGCTTGATTAATATTGATGATGTGTGTTACAAGAGTGGATCTACCACGAGATCAAGGAGGTTAAACCCTAGAAGCTAGCCTATGGTATGATTGTTGTATATTGTATATCTATCGACTAGCCTGGCCTCGGTTTATATAATGCACCAGAAGCCTAGGATAACAAGAGTCCTAGCCGAATACGTCGGTGGGGGAGGAGTCTTTGTCTTGATCGCCAAGTCTTGTGGAATCTTCCTTGTATGCAGCAACTGTCCGGACTGGCCCATGAGTATACAGCCATGGGGGTCTTCGGCCCAATCCAACTGATCGGGAGACGACGCGTTGAGTACCCCCTAGTCCAGGACACCGTCAGTAGCCCCCTGAACCGGTCTTCAAGTTGGGGACGCTCCTTGATTCTTCCGAACTGTTCTTCATCTTCGGTTGCCGGTCTTGAAAACTGGTTCAACAAATCTTCTCATCTTCGATCTTGAGGATCGCCGAAATGCATTCGACGAGTTTACGCGTCGGGTATCCGAGGAGCCCCTTTAAGTTTCCGGCCTTTATCAATGCCTTGTTATTTTTATTCCATGCCTCGGGTTTGAAGTTATTCCCAGAAGGCAGTGTCCTTTTGCGTCCGAGCTCCAACGCCGGACTGCATTCGAGGTATCTTTTGCAGCCGAGCACCAATGCCGGACTACTTCCCAGCTCTAACGCTGGACTATGTATCCGAGCTCCAACGCCGGACTGTATCCGAGCTCCAACGCCGGACTGTATCCGAGCTCCAACGCCGGACTATGTATCCGAGCTCCAACGCTGGACTGTATCCGAGGTGTCGTAAATCACCTTGGTTCAAAGAAGTTTGAAGGAGTTTAGCCGAGCTTAATGCCGGAAATGCCCTCTATGGAGCCAGCCACTAGCGCCCGAGCTTTATGCCGGACTGCTTCTGAGGTGGTGCACCACCCCGAATGTGGGCCGATTTTTGTCAATATTTTTTGTTGATGCAATTTATTCTCTGACGAGATATATAGCCAGTAGCCTCAAGGTGTGTATCGTTCGAAAACCCAAGATGCACATGAAGGATGACATAAGACCGCTGATCCCCGTAGCCGCTGAGACTCAGGTTGATTTGCAAAATCGGTCTGAGGATCAAGTCCTAGCTCGGCAGAATACTTCAGGACACAAAAAGCGGCATGCTCAGTCCTCGAGACTCAGGTTGGGTGCGGTCGACCATCCTGAGGATCAAAATCTCCTCGGAAACTATATTGCACTTAAATTTTCTGCATAGAACAGGCAATGCAGTAGCCCCCGAGACACTGGTCGGGTGGCAACACCAGATCAGGGGATCGATGTGCCCCTTTAATATTTGTAAATAATAAGCCCGAAGCCTAGTAGCCCCCGAGCCTTAATGCGGGCACGGGAGGCCGAATTAAGGATCGATATCCATAGTAAAATCACAAATTATGTGTAATGACTCTATGTATCCAAGTACTTTACGTCATTAATGCTCGGATCCGCATTGTACAAAACTTTGTTGACCGACCATCGGCTTCCACCTCCTCGGCCAATAGTCGAGGAGTGTTTGTCCTACTTTATAAAGCCTTTATGAGGGCAAAGATTTACAACAAACAAGGCAATCTAGCCATACGGTTTTATAAACAAAGGTACGCGAAGAGACATGTTATATTACTGTTTAACAGAAGAAATGTCTTCCAAAGAAAATAGTCCCGCTATCGGTTCCTTTCTTTGGGTTGTCATGCTAAGCATGATCATGAAACCTCAGCTCCAATGTAAGAGCAAAATATTGAGGATTTAGTTTGGGAGGCCAGTTAATAGCCCCTGGTAGTGTTCGGCGACAGTCGAGGTCAAGCCGTAAACACTTCGGCCATTGTTATGAATGGCCCGTCGTTTAACGCCGTCATCGGATCGCCGACCAGTTTACGCTTATTGTGACAGTCAGTTTTCGGCTTTCTCCAATGACGTGCTTAACCATGTAAGCTGGAAGCACAATCGCAGTGGTTCTCCCTTTGCACACCTAGCCGAACAAAGCGGAACATAGGAGGCAAGCGCAGGAGCCGGGCAACCCAACTATTGACCGAAGACACAATTCGAAACTGATGCATATATAGCAATATCCGAGAATGTTTTTGCCGAATCTCTAAAGGTGTCCGGCGTTGCACTGCGAGACTTGTGCTGAAAACACACAAATAGTTAAAAGTGCCAAAAGCTTGGAAAACCAAAAAACGCCAGTAAAAACATGACGTCCGAACAAGATCAAGTGTTCGGTGCCAATCCGAAAATTGGGCTTTAGAAAAAAAAGTGCTTCTGCCGTGCTTTAACTTTGCAACGACTAAGAAGAAAAACACTTAGTATGAAACGGCTCAAATAAACATAAGAGCCCCCAAGCGACTTGGGTAAAAGTTGACTATAAAATGTAAGGTGACATGTAGAATGCCTTCTAGCCGGATTGTAGATCGTTGGTTGTAGCGGACCTTTTCGCTTCAACCTCTGGACCCAACAGTCCGGAGTGTGTCCGAATACCCTCGCGGTTATAAAAACCGGGGCATGCGTCAAGACCAGGCGTAGGGGTCATTAGTGCTTTATCAGACAAGTGCCTAACTAGTTATGTTATATTACATGGTTAGTAAGAAACATCTTCCAGGGAGAATAGTTCCGTTAGGGGTTCCTTTCCCTGGGAGGCATGCCCTAAAGTGCATGTCCGGACTGCGAAAAGAGCAGAAAAACATCTGGGGGTAGGTAAATAAATAGGTAAGAAATCATCTTTTAGTTCACCGACCGAGTATTCCCTTAAGAACGCTAGCTTTCGGCTTCACCCAGTCTGAGGTACACATCCGGCTGACCCGGCAGTAACAATCGCAGAGGTGCTCCGTTTACCACCTAGCCGAACAATCGGGAACGTAGGGGTAAGCACAGGAGCCAGACAACCCAGCTTGGCCAAAACTTAAGTCATATCGATGCATATAATGGTGAATAAAAGATACATGCGGAAGTGTGACACATGTGTTGGGCATAAAGCCCGTATTAATAAGCTTCTGTTAAAGAAGCCCCCAGGTATAATGAGCACGGGTAGCGCGTCAAGTGTGTGCGAACAGAGTTGGGACAAGGAAAAAATTTTACAAGCAACTCTTTTCCAAAAAAGTATAATGCTTGGTCGAGCCGAACACAAGTCAAAAATTTAAAACTTTGAGCATGAAGGCAACTTAGCTGGTTAATGTGTTCGGTATTGACGACGCGGTCCGAGCTTGATGTGGGACAAGGTTGCATCCCCCAAGCCGGTCCCGAGGTGGCGGAGCAAGGAGCTCGGCACTCCGAAGTGGTGACATAGCACGGGCAATGCAGGATGGCAGAGTGATGCCGATGTCCCCGGCATGGGGGAATGAAGTGTTGACGAAGCCCCCCGTCCAGCCGAGGTGACGTCAAAGGATATAGTCCGGCTGGATCATTTTCCTGTGCACAAAAAATAGTGCAGACCGGGGATAATAGTAATAATAGGAAAAAAATTGTTGCATAATAAATAATTTATGCAAAGTGAGTAATAAAAGAAATATGGCCTAGCGCGAAGTCGATGTCGATGCAGGTCGTCGGCATAATGCAATAAAGGCGCGGTAAAGCCTGGATTCACAGGTTGGTCCGAGTTCCGGATGCGGCGTTCGCCAGACTGTGTACGGAAACTGACCGAACCATCATGCGACCGTCGATAATGCGGCCACCATTTGATAGACCTGTGTACATATGCTGGACTAACCAAAGTAATAATTCCTTGGGAAAAATTTAACCCAAACAAGCAAAAAGAAATACTAGGATTAATAGCACCTGGTTTATTTGTTGTAGCAATCCGAAGGAAGGTGATTCCCAAAATTGGAACTCGATCCGCGCACCCATGCCTGGTCGGCTAGTGACGCTGAAGTGTCCGGAGTAGGTTGATGAAGAGATGGCGAAGCCCCCGGTCCAGCCGAGATGTCGAAGTAGGTCGGCGTGATGGACACCAGCTTGAAGAAGCAATAGTGCGGCCCTGCCGATGCAGGTCGTGACGTGGTTGATGCCGGCTTGATGAAGCGACCGTGCGGCGATGCCGGTATGCCCGCTCCGTGTAATCCGTGGGGCGGCGATGTTGGTGATGATTTATCCTTCGCAATGCCGGACTCTTGTTCGGCTTATCGAGATAATGATCCGAAGAAGTTGAGCTTGGCTCAACAAAGTGACGACATGTCTAGCGCAGGTCGGCAGCCGTGGAGCAATATTGCCGGACTGGTTTGACACCAGCATGATGTTGAAGATCATGTTCAAAAGATCTTAAATTTAGTGGGATGTGTTCGGGAACACAATACCGCATACAAAACTTCCTTCAAAAAGGATGTCCGAAATCCCGTTCATAAAAAAGACGAACTCAGGTCGGATTCGTTTTCGCGCAGAAAACAGATCCAAAAAGTGATGCACTAATCGGAAGGTTCTCGGAGTTTGGACGGTCGGATCGAGCTGAAATTTTGATGGGTGGTAGATATAGGAATTCCGCAGCCGATCAACGGTTGGATCTTCCAAAGGAAGTCCGAGCTAGAATCTGGACACCATGCCCTAAACTCGTCCGGATTCTCGTCTAGATTCAATGCGGCTCCGGTATATCGGAGATTGCTAGAGATTCCTCCATCGGAACTCGACGAAATTTTCCAGGGTTATTGTAGACTCAATTCTGCACAATTCCACCGAAGCAATCGTCAAAGCGACGCTCGAGGAGGCGGTGACGGCGGATGCAACTTTGCTGTCCAGAAAAACAGCATGGTCGCCCGAGGGCAATGTTGACGTTGAGCCCCTCGGCTCCCTGGATGATTCCTCCATGATCTTGACAAAGATCAGAGTTGATGTTGATGAAGGCCCTCATCCGAACATGACGATCGGAGGTAGGGCGCAGTCCTTGGTCGAACCAAGATGACCAGTCGAGCTGGTGACGAAGATGCCGAAGTCGCAGTTGATCTGCAGGCGAGCCATCGACCTTTTGCCGAACACACAGCGGAGCTCTCAATGAAAGCACCAATGTCGGTGTCAAAACCGGCGGATCTCGGGTAGGGGGTCCCGAACTGTGTGTCTAGGCGGATGGTAACAGGAGACAAGGGACACGATGTTTTACCCAGGTTCGGGCCCTCTTGATGGAGGTAAAACCCTACGTCCTGCTTGATTAATATTGATGATGTGTGTTACAAGAGTGGATCTACCACGAGATCAAGGAGGCTAAACCCTAGAAGCTAGCCTATGGTATGATTGTTGTATATTGTATATCTATCGACTAGCCTGGCCTCGGTTTATAGGATAACAAGAGTCCTAGCCGAATACGTCGGTGGGGGAGGAGTCTTTGTCTTGATCGCCAAGTCTTGTGGAATCTTCCTTGTATGCGGCAACTGTCCGGACTGGCCCATGAGTATACAGCCATGGGGGTCTTCGGCCCAATCCAACTGATCGGGAGATAACACGTTGAGTACCCCCTAGTCCAGGACACCGTCAGTAGCCCCCTGAACCGGTCTTCAAGTTGGGGACGCTCCTCGATTCTTCCGAACTGTTCTTCATCTTCGGTTGCCGGTCTTGAAAATGGTTCAACAAATCTTCTCATCTTCGATCTTGAGGATCGCCGAAATGCATTCGACGAGTTTACGCGTCGGGTATCCGAGGAGCCCCTTTAAGTTTCCGGCCTTTATCAATGCCTTGTTATTTTTATTCCATGCCTCGGGTTTGAAGTTATTCCCAGAAGGCAGTGTCCTTTTGCGTCCGAGCTCCAACGCCGGACTGCATTCGAGGTATCTTTTGCAGCCGAGCACCAATGCCGGACTGCTTCCCAGCTCTAACGCCGGACTATGTATCCGAGCTCCAACGCCGGACTGTATCCGAGCTCCAACGTCGGACTGTATCCGAGCTCCAACGCCGGACTATGTATCCGAGCTCCAACGCCGGACTGTATCCGAGGTGTCATAAATCACCTTGGTTCAAAGAAGTTTGAAGGAGTTTAGCCGAGCTTAATGCCGGAAATGCCCTCTATGGAGCCAGCCACTAGCGCCCGAGCTTTATGCCGGACTGCTTCTGAGGTGGTGCACCACCCCGAATGTGGGCCGATTTTTGTCAATATTTTTTGTTGATACAATTTATTCTCTGACGAGATATATAGCCAGTAGCCCTCAAGGTGTGTATCGTTCGAAAACCCAAGATGCACATGAAGGATGACATAAGACCGCTGATCCCCGTAGCCGCTGAGACTCAGGTTGATTTGCAAAATCGGTCTGAGGATCAAGTCCTAGCTCGGCAAAATTTGTCTTGATCGCCAAGTCTTGTGGAATCTTCCTTGTATGCGGCAACTATCCGGACTGGCCCATGAGTATACGGCCATGGGGGTCTTCGGCCCAATCCAACTGATCGGGAGACGACGCGTTGAGTACCCCCTAGTCCAGGACACCGTCACTAGGGTTTCCCCATCTCCCATCAGCGGCGGCGGCGATCTGGCTTGTCTCTTATGTCCTTAGGGCCATGAAGGTGCGGTGGATCCCGACCCTTCCCGTCAGGAGGGCTCCTTCTTCTTTTACGTGTATTTTTCAGTTTGTTTAGGATTTGTGTCATGCTCAGAAAGGCGAGACGGCGGAGGCTCCCTGAAGATGGAATTAGTTTCTCCCCACCTAACTCGGACCCGATGGTGCATCTAGCGTCGTAAGAGGCATGTGGAGGTGTGTGTCTTTGGAGGATCTCACGTGATTCAGTCGGTGTTTGTTTTGGTAGATTTGCTTGGATTTGTTCTCCATTATTTGTGTTTGTGTGAATACATGTAGGATCCTTTTGATTCATGATTTGCTTCGTTGGCACCGGTTGTTGTTCTGTTGCACTGACCTTTTGGGGCCTTAATACAACGACTTCCTGACTGACCACTACAGCAAGGTTTGCCCGGCACCGGTGAGGGAGGGGCGATGATGGTGGTGTATACCTTCAGCTCGCTCCAGTTCTTCTAGTCATCACTAGGTAGTCTACGAACATGGATGCAATTTCTATTATTTTTATGTTGTTTTTACTACCATGATATTTGCTGAATAGATCAGAAGTTTACCAAAAAAATGATTGGACTTAGCGAATTGATTGCTAGGCGACTCACATCTTCCAACTTTCATGGCCGATCAGGTTTGGCTGTGCAATCTACTTATCGCCCGTGCAGGCTTGCATTTTTCGTAGTTCATGCGTTTATTGTCATAGTCTGTTATTTCCGTTTGAGGTGTAACTTTTGTATAT
This sequence comes from Triticum dicoccoides, assembly GCF_002162155.2. Classification (NCBI taxonomy): domain Eukaryota; kingdom Viridiplantae; phylum Streptophyta; class Magnoliopsida; order Poales; family Poaceae; genus Triticum; species Triticum dicoccoides. The sequence goes on along the minus strand of NC_041393.1, from coordinate 542,544,375 downwards.
GAGGATCATTGTCATTCTGTTCATATGTATTTTGGTGACTTGATCAAGAAAATTAGATCATTTGCTAAAAAAGTTAAGCTATTCAAAAATTGTCATTACAACGTTAAAAACTGAAAATTCTAATGAGTTCTATTATGATTTAATAAATAAACATAATTTTGTAAATATTTGTAATTTAATATAATTAAACACTATGAAAAATGGTGCTATTAAGCCTCACCTATCGCACACCAAAGCATCAAACTATGTGTGACGCATTACACACATAAAAAGTAAAATGTGAGCCAGAAAGTGAAACGTGTGTAGTGATGTGTGTGATGTTTTGCACATGGTAGACATATTATGTATTCAAAACGTGTGCGATATTCGTAGTGTCACACTCGATTTGATAAGAATAGTTGTACACGCGTTGCTGCATCGTCTTCTCCTGCATGCCACCATGGTCTCTCTTTCTCGGAGCACACGCATCATGTCCACCCGGGCCTGATGTTGCTAGGTGCCCTCGTTCCCGCCCACGCGCCACTCTCTTTCCCACATGCGGCCGGCTCGTTGCGATATTAAAAAGCTCGTTGATGTCTGATAGGTCATACTTATCACTGAAGCCCTCTCGATCGGCGCTACCAGACTTACCCACCCCCTCCCGTTGTCCCACCTTCGATGGCCAATGCGTGATTTTAGCTTTAACCACATGCCACCAGGGAGAAATCCCGCTAGCAGCATGCACTTGAGGAGTAAGGCTAGTCATAGTGGTAGTAACATAAGTAGTAACATAGATGCCACATAAGCAAAAAAGATGACGTGTCATGTAATTAAAGAGGAGAGAGACAAATATAGTAGTAACATAATATGTTACCATCACATAGCGATTTCCAATACAAAATGAGTCTACAAAGCAATAAATGAAGATATGCATATTACTACACCTATGACACTTCCCATTATGAACGTGGTAACATGGACTATTAACATATGTATGTTACTAATCTAAGTTGCTCCCCACTATGACTAGCCTAAGGGCGTTTTGGGTTCATGTCCCCACCATAATGTGCCTGAAAAAATTGAGTGCATGGACTCAGCCTGGGAATGTGCTACCTTTTTGCTTGACCAGGCTAGCGTTGTTTGGTTCGTACCAGGATCTGGTTAGAGTATTAGAATATGTCACATCATGTTTACCTTCTGTTGTTTGAACGGAACCACAAATTTGCATGCCGGGGAGCCATCCAGACGTCTGGTTCCACTTCCGCCCTGGGCTAAGGATACTATTTTAGTTATCTTCACAAGGCTAATCACACGGGAGGGGCAGCCAGGCCAGGCAAGCATATTTTATCTCAGGATAGAAACCAAACAACTATCAGGTTAACTTCAGGCATCATCCAGACCAGGCATGTAATGGTGTGTACGCCAACCAAACTGACCCTAAAAGCATGTTTGGTTCTTGTCCTGGTGGCTGCACGCCTGGCCTGCTACCTTCCTGGAACCTACCAGGACATTGTTTGGTTGACGTCTTAAGAAGCTCCCTAGTCCAGGCCAGGCTTCCAGACGCAGGCGATAAAAAACTAGCGCTTGAGCATCTGCCACTGTAGCCTGTGACTAATGCCATGATTAGCTCCATCTAGGCCAGGCTTCTTGTCCCAGCCGACCAAAAACGAGTGTCTAGCCGCCTGCCTGGGCGTTAATTTCATTATTAGAGGGAAAGGACGGAATTCCTTGATTACTGGTCATATCACGCAACTTCCCATGCTATCTACAGCCGGCTACAGGTCACTAACCATACACCTCAGAGGATGCTTGGATTCAAGGGACTTATTTTAGTCTGACTAAAAATAGTCTTTTTAAGAGGCTAAAATTCCAAACACCCCTGACTAAAGATGACTTGAAAGAAGTAAAGATCGAAATCGAAGCATTGTCATTGGGTTGAAGATCAATTCATATTGACAAGACTTTTCATTCATCTTTTTGTTGATATTTGGATTCCGTTTTCAAATAAAGTCATCTTGTAGTTAGAAATCACCTTTAGAATCATCAGCCTCTATCCCTACACTGACTCGCTTATCCGGGATCGATCCTCACTACGGTCCTTTATTTTGAAACGAGGATAGGTCTCTCGCGGAACGAGGTGTAGATTGAGAAGAAAGATGAGCGTATGGTCCATACTCACTCGGGTTCAAACTTATTTTGCAGGGAGAAATGGGTACATGCCTGTAGATCTTTTTCTCACAGCGAGCACTTGATTACGGAGCCTGATTCTATATATTATTTATGGATTATTATAGAATCTATCTTTTTATGCAAATCATAGTGGGAATCCTATTACCGATACCTAAACGTTTTCTTTGTCGAAACAGAAAGGAGGGAAACTGGATAACCGAGGACACGAGTTTCCCGTTCAACGTTCCGCTTCGCTCCACTGTTAGATATGCAATTCAATAGTTACCGACGAAAGGAGTTCCCCTTCTCTTGGCCAATTGACGTTCTGCTTCAATAAGTCATGACCTTCACTCTCCTTAAGTGAGGAGGGCATATTGTTTGACCAACGAAAGCCTCACTAGTTCCTTCTTCCCGTTCACTATTCCCGTAGCCTGATACGAGTTATTTAGTTCGTGTCTCCTTGTTCTTGGGAAGAACCGAAGGTTCATTCGCGGCACTCGTAGACATAGTTGTATTTCAGACCCTCTTCTTTCCCTAAAAAGCTAATAAATCAAAACAAGAGAAAAGCAGAAGCGAAAGCTCGAGTCGAAGAGTGGAGGTCGCTCGGTAACTCGAGTTGATTAGTCCCATTCATTCTTGCCCGAAACAAGTGGGCTATTCATTTCGGTGCCACCTTTGTTCAATCGAGTCCATGTTCTCTATTTCCCAAAACCCAATCGTTCACCGACCCGTGGACCAGAGGTCTAAAGCTTGGAATTGAGCTTTCTAGCTTTCTTTAGTACAATCTTTTTGCGAGAGCAACCCCGGGTTCGTTCCTAAGACTACACTCGCAGCTTTCTCTGTTCATGTTCCGGCATAGGAGATCTAGTGGTAGGATAGGGGACAGAGCTTTAGGGATGCAGTAAACCTCATATGCGCGTGGCTCATCATAAGACCTTAGCCTGATGTCCTACCCAAAGACTTCAAAGGTAGTCACAGGACAACCTTTCCGACTTCTAACTTCCAAACCTATAACTTGGTTTGCTTGCCTGCTTCCTATCTGACCTATCAATCAAAGAAATGTTCTAGTTCCGCGATACGAGCTTGACTGTCGCTCTGAGATAGTAGATTTCTTGGTTGGGGGTCCCTTTATCAAAGGCTCCCTTCCCTACTGATCATACAACAAATGAAGGTGGTTAGAAAGATGGCACATCGATCTTCTATACACCCTGTTCGTGCTGCGGAACGCAGAAAATCCGCCTTCCTTAGAAAAAAATTCCTGACTCCGAAGTATCAAAGGAGACTTGGGTGGCGCCTTCTGAAGAGCCCTTCATTCTGCGACTCGGATAGGCTAGGATTCGTGTCTCAGTCGGAAGGGGTCGTAGGACTGACTCAGGCAAAGCGTTAGAAGTACGATCTCCGAATCTATAAGTTTTGGCCTGCCTTCTTCCCTTATCTAATCTCTTAGGTAATAAGAAAGTGGTGTTAATTGTCACGCTAAGGAGCTGACCAGTGACATTTCTGTCTGAATTGAAGTCAACCTTACTATACTCGCTTGTAGGAGATCATCGCTCAGAAGGGCGTTCTTTCGCTAGAAAAACAAGAGTTTGAAGATCACCCAACCCACGAAAAGGTCAGAACTCTCGATCTAGCCCCACTTTCTATAGAAATTTATCGACATGTTGTTCCGAATGTCCTTGAAAAGGCCTACACACATACCCTGCCACTCGATGTGTAGTGGGTTTGTTCAGTAGAGATGGGTAGAGCGCACAAGTATTGGAAGGAAAGTTTCACCCTTCTTAAAAGAGAAAAAGTCTGTATTGAACTATGATTTGAATTCCTTTCTTATTAGTTTCCAAGTACAAAATGTTCATTGCCTTGATCAGAGCCTTTAAGCCTTTTAGAAGCGAGCATTTCCGCAACTTCTATTTTTCATAAAGCTAATGAACCGAATGGAAGAGAAAAACTTGGAATAAATAATAAAGAAGGAGCCAACAAGAAAATAAAGAATTGTTCCAACCTCGGCTCGGGGTCTGTCTGGAAATGGAAAATAGTTCTCTCTCTCATCTGGTCTCGCCACAGTGACAAGAAAAACAAGTGAATAATTGGAATAGAACGCAATCGTCAACCAAAATCGGGTAGGATGTATTATAAAAGAAAGCCTTGACTCACTCGCAAGTGAGGACCTCACCCCTCCTTCCTCATTTATTGAGAATGGAAAAAGACAATGTTCATTGCTTCCTCAAAACAAGAGTTCCACGGGCGCCTGCTCCTGAACGAGCTGCTCATGCTCAAACTGATCAACATAAAGTGGAAAGTGTAGTAGAGATATTACTCACAGTATGAGAAGGAAGAGAAGATCTAACCTCTCTACTTGACACCTCTGAACCAACTTCATTCCTAGCTAAAACAGGAAAGCTGAAAGTACTCAAGCTTCAAACTCCTTGCTAACAGCACTATCGATAAAAGGAATAATGCTTCAAGGACTATATGACTAGCTCTTATACGAGTTCCTGGTAAACCACTACTTGCGTAAAGTACTCCGCTCGCTCCCCTGCTCGTTCAAAGTATTCCACTCGCTAGGATCTTAGTAAATAAGCTTGCTCCTTACCTTTCCTTCCTAGCTTTGAGAGCAATACTACCTGTAATAACACAATGAACTTATCCTACTTAGGGAACAGGCTGACATAAAGGGCAAAAGAGAAAGAGTTACACCCGGTCTAAAACCAGGTGGTGTTACTTTCCTGCTTCCACCTGAACCTGCTTGCAGGCCTTATAGAAAAGTCTTGTATAAGATAACTAGCTTGACAACAGGAATTCTCTAACTTACTTGTAGATAATGAACTTGCTGAAGGAGGTTAAGATAGTTTTTCGTTAATGGGGAGAGAGAAAAAGAGTCCTCGCTTTCATAATCGGTAATCAGAGTCCAGGCTTCCTACACCCATATTTTACGACAACCTATGAACCGACTAACTCAACAGCTGGCCTTAGAGAAACTGTCCTAACTTATCCAAGTAGTCCTAATAAATGGCCATGATGAAATACTCTTCCTTTCCCTGCGGCACTCGCTTGAAGGACTCGAAAGCTGACTAATGCTGATAGGAAGAACTTTCAAAGTTCTCGTTAGTCCTTTCATTGAAGCTAGTGACATCATCTGACTCTATCAATTCGTTTCTATCTTCTTTTTTTTCATTTATCTCTTTCCTATCTATACAGTGTATTACCCCAAAAGATAGTGAGTTAAGCAAGCATGTGGGAAGTAAGCAAGCAGGGTGAGGCGGCGACTTGTAGAAAATCCTCAATATCTATATTGGAGTCAGCATCCGTTTTTGTTTGAGTTTCACTGTTAGCTTACATCCTTTTAGCTAGTTCGACGTGTTTTCATTAGTCCTTCAAGCAAGTGAGCCAGTCGCGGTAGGTCTTTTTAGCCTTTAAGTAGTAGTCCTGTTCGAAAGATAGTTATCATAGTGAAGTGAGTTATTACAGTTTTTCGAGTTTCTTGAAGGCCAGGCAGTCAGCCAAGGAAGGAAGTTATGGTGTGGAAGTCTTCTAGTCTGTCTTCCCCTTCAAGCTCTCGAGTACACTAGGGGAGAGGTATCGAAAGTCAAAGTATAAATCAAAGTGAAAGTAAGAAGTATAAGTAGTAGGCTATCGATTAGGTTTCTCTACTTAATTAAGCTGCTTATGCAAAGTTTTAGAATTTGTTCACATAGGTAGCGTGATTGGGGGCATATTTGCTGCTTCCCAAGGTAGTTAGTTCACTACACAGGCATGTTAGTACTAAACTGCAGAAAACTATTAAGTCATCCAATTCATGCCGCATTGCAAGATTACTCTACCACTCTATAAATGGTATATAGATAAGTGTCTTCACTTCATCAAATGAAAATCAAAGAAATTGAGTACTAACACGTATTGCTATGGATGCTGCAAACAGGCTTTCGGCAGCAATTCCAGAAAAAAGGAATAGGTGTTTTAGCCAGGTCATCAAATCAGGGGGGATATGCCAAGAAGAAATCCATGGAAATCAGCATTCCAAGAACAATAAGTTGGCACTTTCTTTCATATATAAACTATTTATTGAGGGAAAAGATATGAAAAACTAGAGTGGAATCGATTGAATGCACTATCGTTATGCTTTGGCCAACCCTCTTTTCCAAGTTCCTCTTGTTTATCCAATCTGTATTCCAATCAGAAATCCAAGGTAAGATGCAGCCAAAGGGGAATCTAGGTACCGTTGACCCAGGAAATCAAGTATCAAAGGACCCGGGCAATAGGTTTATGACTGAACTGAAACTAGAGCAGGGGATAGCAGGATGCCTATGTTTCCAATACAGAAATCCTTAACAGAATAGAGCACAGACAATAGGGCCAACTATTGATCTTACTTTCCCTCAATAAATAGTTTGGATTGGATAAACAATCCTACTTTCATTCCAATCATAAAACAAGGGAAAAGATCAAGGGAGAAAACCCTTCCAAGAAAACTAGTAACCAAACCCTGACAAACTTGCATTTGTTGAGCGAAAAGAAGAGTTCAACAGGAAGAACGTATGAAGAGATTGAGATGTTTGGATCTTGGCTAAATTTATAAGCGAAGAATGCACGTGAAGTATTAAAGGTACATTCGACTATATCTCATTCTATAGAAACCATTTCTCAATCTATAGAAACAATTTGCTTTAGGTAGACGTGATGATACTTCCACTATTTTGGCATCTTATGGAACCCAATTCGAGATATATAAACTAGATCCTTGTTATTAGAATGATGATCTCTTGGCTATGACTGAGTCATATATTAATGGAAATGGTTTTCTCCTCCGAAAGTCCAAGTTGACTCCAAGTAGTGGCAAACTAGAATCCTTCTTTTCTTTTCCCTTCGTGGTTAGTTTCAGTTCAAATGACGAATTGAGACAGAAACCAATGGATTCCAGTGGCTGGGGGATCCTATGTCTATAGATAGATTCAAGTACCATTCTATACCCCTTCCCTAGCGCCCTATAGACCTGTTTTTCTAAGTGGGTCCTACTTAGCTGGTCGGCCTAGGGGGGATGCAATTGAAGAGACAAGTTCTACAAGTTCTCATGGCCGAGATCCCCGTATTGGTAACGGGGCTGGTGCTGACTCGTTCAGAGAACAGACCCCCGATGTTCTTGGTAAGAAAGAGAGAAGGACGGCCCTGTAAGGGAGATCCTGTGTTGGAAGATGTTGGTGGGTGTCATCGTTCAATTCTAGGTCAAATGACAAGAGGGCCGTTCAAGCAGATTAGAAGTAGATGTTGTTGAGAAAAGGTCAAAGTGCCACTATGGAGGTCGGTACAAGTGTCTACCTACCAAGTGAATTGTGATTGAAATGACGATGGAAACAGGTTGAGCTCTATCCACTGAAATGGAATCCATCGATGCGGTAAAGGACAGAGCAGAAACAAATCCTCCATTTCCCTGCCTTGCAACCGAACAAAGAAGAAATGCTAGAGTGAGGAGACCTGTTGGTTGACCAACGGAAGGAAACGACGCCTCTCCTGCTTTGCTTACTTTTGGCCAACATTTGTCTTCGGCTTACAGTAGCGTTTGCAGCTCTATTGGAAATAGAATTTCTATGTCCGTCCATAAAAAGCATCAACTTCTAGTGCCACCATCCACCACAAGAGTAGGTAACCCGCTTGCTCTTTTCTCTATTGGGGGATCTAGGTATATCTTCCAACTCTCCTTCCTGCACACTGGCATACAAAGCAGCCTCATAAACTGCATTTTGTAACTGAACCTCCACAGTTTTCAAACCTAAGGGTGGATCAAAAGGCACCGGTATTCTCTAATCTAACTTGAATTCAGATCAATAATCAAGGGGCACAAGAAGAAGGCAAGAGTGCGGTTCCGGCTAAAACCAACTCTGCGAGGAAAGCAGAACTCATCAGTGACTGATCTGCTCGAACCACACTACTTACTTAGGCTCACTTAAGGGAGCTCCCCTGACTCTGATCTCTAGTCTAGTAGATGCGAGAAAGCAATCCAACTCCATCTGATCTTATGATCTTTGCAGAGGACAAAGGTACTAGGGATATTTCCTCCATTTATATTCGTCAGAAAGAACTCCCACTATTCGTTTGTATCATCCTTTAGCGGGTCTTGGTGAATCAAAAAAAGGCGTAGATAATGCGCATTGCTTTTGAGTTCGATTTGAACTAACTAGTTTCCACGGTTCTCCAGGAACCTACCGTTTGTTTGGAGTATAGCCAAGTGGTAAGGCATCGGTTTTTGGTATCGGCATGCAAAGGTTCGAATCCTTTTACTCCATATTATGAAGACCCGATCGGATTTGTCAAGAATGAGCTAACAACTACAGGGGAAGCGGCTCAGTATCAACATACCACCTGCCCGTCTTATCAATGACAATCATCCGTTTGGATGAGGCCATTCTAAGGGTTGTTTAGGATTGGTATCTGCTCTCTTCCCATGGAGTTCTTGTCCCCATGACCAGTATCAGCAGAGGCAAGACCTGTAAGCATCAAGCCAGCCAAGAAGTAGAAGTTGGTAAAGATGGCACAAACAAAAGAAGAAAGGAACTTGGTTGGTGATCTTACATACGGGAGGCCTTCTATAGAGTGAGGCAAATAGCGATTTTGCTATAGATACTGGGATCAGAAAATGGTAGTGGATGTGGACGCCGAACAGGTGGCACAAAATGCTTGTTCAACGGATGGAGTCATACCACCGCCTCCTCTTGCAAACGAGCAAGTTCTAAGCTTTATCGATCTTCTCCGGCTAATGAAACTCTGGTCTAATGCCCGCCTTTAGAAAGGACCTGTTTCTTCCTATTATTCATATCCGCTAGGGGTATGAAGGAGAAGGAGGCCGGATGCGTTAAGCTAGTTGGTAAGAGTTCTTGTCATTATTGATAGTGGCCCTAGAGAAAGAGCTTACGCTGATTGTTCTAACTTCATTCATATTTGATTCCGCAACTGAGACCTTTTCCCACATCTTTGCCAGGAGGGCAAGCGGTCAAAGCAGAAAGGGTTCTCGCTTCTCCGTCTGGAAGGACACCAAATGGACCAAATCCTATCGATCTTTCCTTGCGACTCGACTTCAAAAAAAGGCCGCAGAGCGCTAAAGGCAGTATCTTTAGTCTACCCAACTCCCTTGCTGCCTATTTCCTTTTATACGGTCATTCCGTGGGGCCACAAGCACCATCAATTGCATTATCCCCGGTACCACACATCACTCCAATCAGAATAAGCGGGAATGCTGGTTGGAAAGACAGAGAAATAGAATAATGAGAATCATATGGTCTGCTTGGGAAGATAAGCGAAGAAAGCTCTAACGTTTCCCTTCCTGCATTCAGAGCTTATCAATTCGTCCCACGCTATATAGTGAAGCAAAGCTATCTATAAATCGAGCATATCTTTTATCCGGAAGGTAGTGGGCTTTCACCCGTACTCGCCCTTCCACTTCACACTTACTAAATTAGGCTGAGTGTATGCACACATGAAAACAAACAGAAAACGAGTCTGCGATCAAGTCTGCGATCCAAACAATGATGAAAAGAATTCTCAAATCATTCGTGGATGGACGTGAAAGAAGGAAGAACCAAATGGCAATGCTTCCTCAAAGCGAGCTTCGGGTACCCGATCAAGGGACTAATGAAACACCAGTACATGTCATACAGAAGCTCCACTCATCCCTCCACTAGCCCAACCTAAGTTTCTATCGGACTGAGCTATTCTTCAATCCAGTGCCCTAATCCTTTCGAACTTGGGTCCAGAAAATAGTGCTATTGTACAACCTGGGGAAGTCAAAGCACATTCTAAGTGGGCCGCATGGGTCGGCCCTTTCACCTCATTCTTTTCCGTTTCCACGCTCTGAAACCGGGTTCTTTCACTTCAATCTCTCTCATAATCAAGCTGAGATATGATGTTGTTTCATCCTAGAATTATGAGAAATCCCTTGTTGGCTGGGACAGACCCTTAGTATAAGATAAGTCAACACAACAGGTTGTGTCAGTTTCTCAAAAGACATGGGCTCGCCTTTCGGGGTGACTAGCTGCATTCATTGGTTTGCTTTCTTCCACCAACTTCACAACCATCCTTCGTTGATGACAGGCAAGCTCAACCACAGTTTCTGTAGTTTGGTTCAATTCATTCGACATTTCCATTTCCAATTGGTAAGTTCTATTTTCTCCGACCCAAGGAAGAAGATCACAAGCAGGAGTCCCCTCTAGGAAGAGATGCTTTCCAAAGGCCGTACGCTACTGTTGAATGGCCAAATAGGGATTGAAACAGAGTAAATAACTAGAGTATCCTGTCGTAGTGGTAGCTGCATTTACGCGACCGGGTCCGAGCCACGGGACAAGACCAAATTGGATTGGATTTGTCACATCCGCGGATGGAAGACCGTAGATTTCTCACTTTCCCTACTCGGAGAGCACGTGTATGTAGTCCGCCCATATCTACTTATTTATTCGGAGAGTGCCATTAATAGGATTCAGAAGTCGTACAAGCTATGTCGGAGCCGTTTACCAATGCACCCAGTTCTCCTCATATTTGATTCTTTTTTTGGTATCATTGGTTCCACGTACGTCTTTTGGGCGAGCTTTCTTTACTGTCATCAAAACCAACGCTCAAACCAAAGCTTTCCGAGCAGTTGTTTATTTCTCACTTTAGCTGCTGTCATTTTCCTCTTCCGAATTAAGCGAGTTAGAAACAAGGGGATCATAAGAACAAACAATAAGAATGAGGGATTGAAGTCCGTTTCCTTCGTATCGTATTTCAACGGATCGGGTAGTTCGAGTCTTTTTTGATTACTCCTTCCTTTTTCCCATCATTTGACATAACATAATTAAGAAACTGTTTGATGGTCAACGGAACGAGTAGAGAAGAAAAATGCCCTTATTCCAAAGGAAGTGAGTGCCAAAGCGAAAATAGAGTAAAGAACAAAAGAACGAAATGCAAGGGCTGCATCCGCTGTTTCAAGTCCGGACGGTTCCTCCACTAGGTTATTGAGTTGGCTCCCCCGTTATTCTTCATCAGACAACGCACACTTAATGGAAAAACGAGGTATCCTTTTGGAAAACTTCTCTACTTACGACTTTGTTAGCGCTTTGAGGGCTTCACTATGTTCTCTTAAATCTTGTATAAATAATAAAGAAGTCTTTCTCAGGAGATGACTCTGCTGATACCGAGTTTCAATGCAAAATGGCTCCCGCTTCTTCTAAAAGAAAACTGGGGAAAAATCAATATGGAGCCGTCAGAGGTTTATCTGGCCGATATGACTTCCTGAAATTCTTTCCAGATAAAAACCCAAAATGGAGGGGTTGGGGCTTTGGCTCCAAGCTCAAACTCTATCTTGTGGTAGACTGCCCTCCTAGGGGGCGCTTGGGCAACTAACTTGTGGGGCATGACATCCCAAATTCATCATTTACATTAGGAATTTCCTGAAAAAAAGTTTTATGTGTATTGGATCCGCTCTTCTGTTAGCATGAACACATGAATGAGATTCTTCTTATTCTTCCTAAATAGAACCCCCCACCCTCACCTTTCTTAAGACTATCAAGCCTTCTCGAATTAGGTCTATGGTACAAGCTTTGATCGTAGACCCGGATACAAATCTTTCACTCACTGAAAAGTGAAAACCTGTGACTATATCATCCTGAAGATGGATGCGGCGGGAAGAAGTGGCATTTAGAAGTGTTGCTGACTTTACATTTAGGTTTCGGCATAACAAAGCTTGCAGTGTCTTTTCGCACTTAGGCACACAGCGTGCCGTTGGTAATGATTCTACTACGGTGCTGCAAATTCGCAAGCTGATCCTAAGTAATCATTATTGTTCATTGGATTCCTCCGGAATTACTTCGTTAGGATTGAAGAATTGCTGCAATTCTTCCTAAATAGACTCGATTCTCCCGTCGAGAGTTTCTTTGAAAGTCTTACCTAAACTCTTCCGACTGAATATGAGAAAGCCTATAAAACAACGAGCTACTATCATTTCTTCATTATAGATTGAGATCTTCTTCGGACTTGATGCACAAATAGATGGAATAGCAGCAAATAGCATATTTCTATCCTTCATATCCGTAGAAAGAAATCTCATCTCCAGGTAACTCCATCTTTTTCAGCTCTGCTCGCTCACTTTTGAAAGAAAAGGAGACTGATCTTGACGTCGGCGTTGGTTTTTCCAACGAAATGAAGAAGTTTTGGATTGAGATTTCACATAAGCATTGCACAATGATCCGCATTAGGCGGGGAGCAGCAATGATACCGCCGGCCAGGAATAAGTACTTATCCCTCTTATACTTAAGAAAAGAGAATAGAAGTGGTTCCTTTTCTTTCTATACGAAATTCGATGATTTCGTTTGTGTTCATGTTGGCATAGGAGAACTACTAACTTCCGCCATCTGCATTAGTTACGTTAGCGTAGGTAGGCGGTTCTCATGCCAAAGGGGAAGATCTCGCTCAGCCAAGTGCACAACCTGAGTAAGTACACTTATCGAGGAGTGATAGGGCAGCAGAGTTTGAGGCAAAAAAAGATTTGGGTGGCTATGGGTGATATGGGGAATCTAACAATTAATTGACAATGATTTCACCCTGATGTGCATTGGTAGCTTCAAGACGAAGGCATTTTCCATATGGAAGCCACAATTTCAGTATCTTATTCTTCTGAACCAGGAAAAGCGTTCTGGTAAGGAGGATGAAAGAAGAGTACGAAAAAGGAAGTCCAAAGTAGTAGTCTTTAACAAGGCTTTCCTTCATCAGCGTAAATATCTAAAGTAGAGGCTTTGGTATAAACATAAATCCCATAATAGAGGGATCAATCATCACATTCTGCTTTGTTAAGAAAGAAGGATAACCTAGATAGATAAAGGTGGAATGGACTACGTGCAATCCCATCCATGGAAATATTTTTTTTACTGTAGAAATATGTATGATGTGCTGCTAGAAAATCCGCCATCGCTTGCCCTCTAATGGCCTTCTACGTCGCATACACAATGTCGAACTCAGTAAGGATGATGGCCCCATCTTGCCAATCTTCCTGTAAGCATTGGTCTTGTCATGAGATATTTAAGTGGGTGAACTTTGGAGATGAGGGTGACCCGATGTGCTATCATGTAGTGCCGTAGCTTCTTGACAGCGAACACCAGTGCAAGGCAATGTTTTTTGATAGGAGAGTATGCATGTTCAGCTCCTACGAGCACACGACTGAGGTAATAGAGGGCATTCTCTTTCCCGTTTTCATTTTGTTGTTCCATTAGAGCCCCAAGAGATTCATCCAAGGCCATGGTGTAGAGTATAAGCTCCTTCCCTGGTATCGGCGCAGCCAGGACTGGCGGATTGAGGAGATAGCTTTTGATGCCATCTAGGGCTTGTTGGCAGTTTTCATCCCAAAAGAATGGAATGTCTTTTTTGGGTTTTCTTGTAAAAGGTTGGATTCTTCCTGCAAAATTGGCTATGAATCGCCTGATGTATGCCAGGCGCCCTTGAAGCGAATGCAGCTCCTTAAGGCTTTGATGAGGAGGCATTTCGAGTATGGCCTTGATTTTGCTCGGGTCGATTTCTATTCCCCGATGTCGAATGACAAACCCTAGGGATTTGCCTGACGAGACCATGAAGGCGCACTTCAACGGGTATAACTTGAGTGCATGTTGCCTTAGGCGTTCGAATACGATTCTGAGATGTTGAAGATGTTCTTCATAGGATACCTCCTTTACAACGAGATCATCTACATAGCACTCGACAATCTTATGTATTATCTCATCGAAGATCTTAGTCATGGCGCATTGATATGTAGCACCGGCGTTTTTGAGACCTTTGGGCATAACCTTGTAACAATATATGCCTATTGGAGTGCGAAAGGTTGTGCTTTATCAAGGCAAACTTCTCTTTCTTTCGCCAATGAAGTTCATATAAGTGTATAGAAAGCCTTCTTTTCACAACCATGCACAAACCAAAGTGCTGCTGAAACGTGAAATCCATGCACCAACAAGTTCCAGTTCATAAGAAATGAAAAAGTAGAGTATATGGGAGGATAGTGGCTAAACTGTTCACTTGAGGAGAGTGGGAAGTGACTAGTCCGATAGGAGAAGAGCGGAAGTGCGATCTTTTGATCCAATCTACGTCGACTAAAATCCATGTCTCATGGCACGAGGGCCATTGCGAGTTGATGTTGTTGCTTTACCGTCACAGTCTGTCCTCAAGAGAGGCATCCATTCCTGGCCAGACAAAGTTCCTATTAGTTCTCTTATAGGAAGCTAGTATACCTGAATGGCCTTCGGTAGCTGTCCCATGCAGTTCTTGGGCTATCCTGGCTCTTGCATTTCCAGCGTTCCCCACATAAAGCCTCCCTTTTTTCCTTAATACCCCTTCCTCCTCTTCCCAACCATCTTGTCCTCCTCTCGCTTCACTAATGCTCTTCTTAACTTCTTCAGCTAATTTTTATCCTTCGTAGCTTTGTTTCACTTCTCCTATCCAATCCGGCAACAACTTGATCACAAGGGTGCAACCACTGAATTTGTAACGACACAATGATTTGAAAAACAATCAAAAGATATGTAAAGAACACAGATAGTAAAGGTAGAAGATCATTTCCGGGTAGATAGGAGAGCTATTAAAATCCACAAACATGAATCAGAGTTTCGACTGGGTTCTCCAAATTTAACTAAAATAAGACTTTAAATAAGAGAATTTCTCATTTTTTGGTTTATACCGAGCCAAAACATAGAATTTCCATTGAAGAAGGAAGTAAGGATGCTAGCCGGAGAATCAAGAAATAAATACTTCCCATTCCGATTCTTTTTTAGTTCCCAAGATAGAATTTCTTTGTTTTTGGCAAGAGCGGTGGGTGACAATGTGCAAGACTAGATAGGTTTGGCTTTGATCTGATCAATAGGAATAGGAGGAAGCATTGGAGAGGTACCAAATGACTGAAGAGGGGAACCCATCTGACCACATGTAGAGCCAGCCCATAAGTAAATTCAAGAGAATTTCTTCATCTTCCAAAGTATGTGAGTGAGGTAAAAATTCCATGGATCAATCTCATCACTCACATCCAACAACTAGTGAAAGATGTAATGATGAAGCTATAGGAGAAGAAAAAGTGTTGGTTTTGATTGGTAATCTTGAGTTGTCATCTTTTGAAAGAGAGTAACTTGCTGGATGGAGAGCAGCTAGGAGAATAAACTTCATCTTTACCCCATCTTTCATTCCAACTCTATTTTCTTGTGTGCGATCCTTCTTTCTGGTTTGGAATCCAAGAAGCTCAATGGGCTTGTTTCAAGTTCGATCAGACACGAAATCTGGTATAGCCACCAGCCTAGATAGAACGGACGGGGGAAGAAAAACTAGGAGCGAGACACATTCAAGAGGGTTGTCAAAGGCCCTCTCAATAGAGCTATTTTGTCATTGAATCGATGGAGGGAAGACTCCTTCGGTAGGTGCCCCCGACTCTTCCAGTTTCTGGGTGGGATCTTATGGCTTAATCTCTGATTGCACATGATTCATCTTTGTTTGGTAACCTCAGACCCTAAACCAAGAGTTGGAAGTGCCTTTGCCAGACTTTCCAATTGAACACGATGCGGGTGATGCAACTCGGCAAGGAGAAGGCTGAACCCTGGTGCTACACTATAGCAGAAGCTTTGGCAGTTTACCATGGCTTGATGTTCTAGTTGTCATGCTAAAGCCGTTGATAGCTACTTCGCTTGATGAGCTAAGTAGAAAGACTTTGTGGATGAATCCACAACTGATGGTGCTTTAGGTTGATCCGATCCCTAGAAGGAAGAGTTTTGGGCTTAAGGCATAATTGCTCTATTGCGGCTACCCTGGCTATGTCATCCGATGCTGTTCACAAAGCGGCTCTTACTATAGACCCGACTATCTCCGAGTTGAAATTGAACCCAGCCCCGGGTTTCCGTTCATCAATCGAGAGCTCAAGACAACCGCGATACTTAAATCGCTCAAATATCCACCTTAGACGGACACAACCATTAGAAGAAGAAACTGAAACTCGATGGAGTACCCTAAACCAGAGATCCTCGACAAAGAAAGTCTCGATTTGAGGAACGAAATATCAATAGAGGAACGAAAACCGTAGGGTATGAAATTTGGGTAGGGTTGGCAGGGAAAGTCCAACTGAAACTTTCTTTGATTACCTTTTTTCTCCAACTGGCTCAGAGATTGCATTTTCCCTTAACCGGTAACCTCCTTTGAATCCTTCATTTAGACCCTCTCTATTGGTATTGGCATTGGCTCGAGAGCAAGGACCTTATTTGATCGCTTAGAACTTGATGGAGGGAAACTCACTCGTTCGAGATATGCTTAAGCTAGCTCAGGAAGAGTACTGATTTTATATGCCTTAAAGATGGTATTCAAAGAGTATCCTTTTACTAGGGCTTAAGTGACTCGTTTAATATTGCTTACTATGGTCTGGACAGTGAGGAAGGTGAGTTAGAAGATATACCTAATGTCAAATGAGACTTTCTCCTCACCAAATTGAAGCGCGAGCTTAGCATCTTTCACATCGATGACAACCCCTGTAGTAGCTAGAAAAGGTCTCCCAAAAAAATAGGAAAGCTCTTATCCTACATCTCCAAGACAACAAAATCAACTAGAAATGCAAAGTTACCAACTATCACAGGGATATCACCCAAAATGTCTGCCGGATCCTGATCAGCAAGGTGGAGAGTGATGCTAGTCGGCCGTACATCACCCAATGGTAGTGGCTCGTAGATAGTGAAGGGAATCACAGTAGACCCAAGACCACATAAAGCATGGAAAGTTTGACTTCCTATCAAGCATGGAATACTGAAACTGGCAGGCTCATCTAAGTTGAGAGGTAGATTATTTGAACGAGTGCACTACATTCCTTAGTAAGAGTAACCAGTTCTGGCTCATTAATGTTTCACTTCTTTGCGAGCTGGTACTTAAAGAACTGTGTATACATCGGCACCTGTAAGACACCATCAAGTATGGGGGTGGTAATCTGTATATCTGTCATCATATCCAGAAACTTTGCAATCTGCTTGTCTTCAGTTGACTTCACAAACCGTTCTGGAAATGGCAGCTTCGGGTTGACAGGTGAAGCAGTTGATGATGGATCATTAGGAGCAATAGCTGCTGGTGTAGAAGAACTAGGCTATGCAGCAGAAGTAGTGGACTGTTGAGGTCCCTGCGGAGAAGGTATTGGGCCGGCTAGGGTAGAAGGCAGGTGGTACATACAACGCTGGCATTGGGGAAGAGGATCGGTTGTAGTCTTACCACTCCGACTAGTAAAGGCTCCACGTGGGTGAACTTCAGGTTGAGGTGGAAGTCTCCCTTGTAGATGGTTGTGAGGCTACCATACGAGTGGTCAATGTTTGCATAGAAGAATCCTTACACCCAATATTGTCACTCCTTTTAGAATACATGTCTACACCTACATCAGCAAGATGTAGTTTTATTAAGTCGGCTTCCATTCCTTATTCGGAAGGCGTTGGATACTTGATATACGCTATGCTATGTACTCGGCCCACCATTGCGCATGCTGTTTTAGGAAGCATATTTTGATCCTTATTCAGGGAAAGCTCATATCCATAAAAAACCAATCGAAGTCCAGCTTTATCCCAAGCATCCGTTGCCCCGATTGAAGATCCGACACGACACCCTCTCTTCCATCTCCGGCTTCCTAACCAGATCCGTTTACCCCTGCTTGAAAAAGTGTTTCCATTCGTAGTTTAGGGTTTCCTAGTCCCAGGTTTATTCGTAACCGGATCGCTATCCAGGTCTTCCTCCTCAACAGCTATCTTTGTTTGACGGTGTTCGTTGCCAATGCAATAGTAATATATGCTTGCTTTCTTCCTGTTCGCATATACATATTGAAAACTCTTCTTTCGTAGGCACATTTACTTCAATTCAACTACTTGATTGATGAATCAATTTGAGGAAATTCAAAAATACCTTGCTCGCCTTCGCAACTGCCTTCTTTTCTGTGCCTTCCTAGTTTGCCAACCCTATGTTTGATTGCGAGTTCCAGCGGGGTGAGTACCTGGAGGGACAAGGGGTTCCTTTTTTATTTCCATTTTAGAGCTTCTCTCTAGTTCGAATATATAGAACTTCCTTCTTAGAAATGGAATACCTTCACCTTAGAAGGGTGTTCTTCCTACTAGTGAAACCAGATCTGCCTTTTTCGGCTAAGCCGATTCCAATGATCGGACGGACAATACTTGCTTAAACCTAGCACCCTGATGCCTTGCTTTTCCTCCAGCCGTAACTGCCTTGCCGCTCGTGATACCCAGGAAGGGCATCCCTCGCTTCCCAGATCGTCTTGCACTTCTTTTGTCACTGGCACACACGCTCTCGTGGGTCTATCACTGAGAAATCCCTTTTCGCCGGGCAGTGCGGTAAGTAAGACTAGTCGATGGACAACTGCTGACTGAATAGGGAGAAGATGCATTTTCCTAGGCTCTTTCTACTTTGCTCATTGGGTATAGCCGTCAGTGATCCACAGGTACGTCGCTTTTGGATTCCTAAAGGGATAGGATAGTTCTTTCTGGGCTTTAGAGGTCTCCCCTTTAACCTAGTACTCTTAGGAAGGCCGGGTTAACCTTCTACTAGAACTGTTCTATCTACAAAATTGGAAAGTAGGGTCAACTTGCCATAATATATAGCCCAACTTGATCCATCTTAGAGTAGCCTCCTATGGAACCGCCCCCGAGTCAACAATGCACCCGATCGCGAGCATTATATGAGTTTCATAGCCAGCCTGCTCTTTCAAGAATGTGCCTTCTAAACTCGTTGTTCCGCTTGTAGATTGGAGTTTCTTACTGACTATCCGGGTTCTTGATACCGCCGGCCGGGAATAAGTACCTATCCCTTACGGGAATCGAACCCGTGTCTTTGACATGAAAAGACGATGTCCTAACCTCTGGACGAAAGGGACCAAAAAGCTATTTTTCATATACTTAAGAGAAGAGAAGTGGTTCCTTTTCTTTCTATACGAAATACTTGATGCACTTATTGAATGGAAACTTGAATTGAGAGAAAAGGTGTGCTACGCTTCTTCATTCTCGTAACTCAATCAATATCAAGAACATAAAGAGTTTGTATAGAGATGGATTTCTCTTCAGTTCCAAGACTTTTTTTTGAATGGCTCATGTTGCGCTAGTGACACGAGGGTAAAACGCTTGAGTTGGCTTGCTGACTCGAGGAGGGAAAGGCTCCATTTGCTTTAGTGAATGGAGGAAGAAACAACCATAGTAACTATCTATGAAATTGATTGATGGATATGAGAGTGGTGCAAGACCGGGATAGAGGAACCATATGAATGTTATGTCAGGTTCCTTGTTCACTTCTCAATCCCAATATCATTCCTCCAACTCGGACTTTCATGCTATAATTAAGAGCCCCCCTAAACAATGACAATGTACCGAGCGGGCCCTATGTCTATCGGGGAGCACAAATCCTCACTAGAGTGAGGCACGTCTCGATCAATACATCTCGAATCTAAAGAGAGAATGTTATTGTTCTGCTATCCCCACTCTGGAGTATGATTGACCTTATCATTCAGCGAGTGGTCTTAAGCGCTCAGTGCATCCATACTGAACTTGAATGTGCGCGCTTCGGAAGAGAAAGTAATGCAAACTACTAACTGTTATGCCGGCTTGGCCCGATCAAGACTTCTATCCCTTAGAAACTGTCTCGCGTCTTATCCGTGTGCGCGGTTAAGGAAATTGGACTTCATATTCTTCCTAGGACTGGCTCGTGGGCCGATGTCGTCTTGTGTTGTAATCGGGGCACGAGTATTCGAAGTAGAAGCGCTAACATTCCCCCTTCCTTGAGAAAGTGCTTGATCCCAAGCCGGTGCATAAGGAAAACGAGTCTTCAGGTCGATGAGGTCCTCCCAAGTATTGTCCAGTGCCATCGACTTGGACCAGCGAATCAAGCCTTGTTCCAGGACTTGATCTCCCTTTATTACTTATACCAACGACTCACCAAAACTTGCATAGGGACAGAGGGATTGTCAGTCTAAGATGGTAAATGAGAGGATACCTGAGACAGTGGGCGGGGGAAAAACACGTCGAAGCTTAGAGACGTGAAAAATACAGGGTGCACTTGAGAAGTTGAAGGTAGCTCCCGGTGTTAATATGGAACAGCACCAACACGTGCTAGAATCTTGTAAGGCCCAAAGTATCGGAAGGAAGGGTTGTGGCATTCTTCCCCTAAAAGGTGCACATCCATCGATTCCCTCATCTAGTGTAGTGCTCTGTTCAGAGACCAAGGAAGCTATTAGTTTGAGTTCCTGATTTCCCTGTTGCCGACTAGATTGCTTACCAACTTTCATGATGGAAGAAGATACCGACTTGAGGGAAGGCAGTACAGAGCAGCAGCCTAGGGATAAGCAGGAATTCAGGTTAGCTTTTCTGTTTTCCGAATCTTACCGACCTGAGAGTCCTAGTCTCGAAAGGGCGCCTTGGCCATCCAGCCTTATCGCAGAATTGATCCAAAAGTTGTGAGCCGATAGAAGCGGAAAGATAGCAGGTTTCAGAAAGGAAATATTCCAATGGTTAGATTACCTCCATCTCGGTCAATGATGGGGATTTGTGAAGGTATCAAACTTAAGCTATCTATAGAATGACATTTTTTGATGTAGCTTCACGTCTACCTATACCAAAGGGTTTCTATAGTATGCCGAACTAGTGACAGTACCAAATGGTCAATGCCTACCTCAAAGGTTTGCATCTATAGAGTTACGAATTGCCTATGGTGAGTGTTCCTTCTGCCCCAATGGTCTACCAAAACGGAAATGCCTTCCATAAGATGATGAAATCGTTTTTCTACCGTCTGCCTCTGCTAAGCAAGGAACTAGATCTGTATCCTCTGATCTCTAATCGGTTTTACATGGTGCAACCACCTGGTCATTGAGAAATTATCTAACTAAAAATTCTGTATACCTTGTACGTTTCCTCTGCAACATATCCACCTATTCCAGATCTCGGTAGTTCAATTCAATTAAATATAAAAAATCACAGTAATGAATCTTTGGAATGGAATCCATAGTATCGTGCATTGGAATGGAAAAGTTGAATAATCAAGACATGGATCTAGTATCAACATGACTCAACTTCCATTCTCATGACCCAACTTATTCAATCCTCAGTCAAAATGTAACATAACATCACTTGTAAGAAATTATAAAACGGATGGAATTGAAACCTGGAACCGGAGCTGCCACTGTTGGAACTAATGAAGCAAATGATTGACCCATCATATCATCCAACAAAACGGAAAATACCAAAAAGTTCAAATTGACAGCTAATAACATTGATTCAATTGGCATTGACATAATAAGAATATTTCGTCTATTAAGGAGGATTCCCCGAATACCTAAAATAGAGATGATCATAGAAAAAGTGAAATATTTTATAGGATCCGTTTCGGAAACATGGAATGTCAGAGAAATTCAAATTATGTGAGGCTTAGAAAGAAGTCCTGCGTAGAGTCCAGGGAGAGCCTATTTTGATTTTTTTTCTCTAGTTACCCTTTTTCCTGCTCAAACAACGTGTTTGATTTCCTTCCTTATACCAAATGAATTCCATCTTTGTCTTGCCGATCACATCACATCCAAGGCATTTTGTCGGAATACATCCTGTCTTTTCACCTTTGTAGTCCTATGCATAGTAAGTACTATAGCCTCACTAGTCCTCGTCGAGGAATCTCCTTGCCGCCCTAGAAGTTTGAGATCGTGCCCGACCGTTTTGGAGTCTGTTTAGGAGCTCCTTCAGCGCCCGGGGATTGACGTCAGACTGGAGTCGGCTCAACATGAATCAAGCATGGTGCCATAGTCTTCTTCACGGAGCTCCTCTCCGTTATTCAGAGTAATATCACGCAATGTGTCCAGAATCTGGGCGTGACAGGCGCGGGCCTTTTGTAGAGAACTTTCCTCTCAAAGAGAGAGAGGTCGTCCCTCCCAATCAAAAGAAGGAGGGTTTTATTCTGCTTCCGCTGCCACTCCAGGCATTGGAGTGGGATTCGGATGCCTCTCTTGACTGACCACAGCCGGGGGAGCGGTATGCTCCCGGGATGCAGAGGCGTCCTCACAGTCAGCCAGAATAGCTTTGAATAGCTCTTCTGAGTTAGTGGATCCGGAGGGAGGCTTTGAAGGGCCTGGGTCCCCCATTCCGTCCCAGTCGGACTCGGAGCGAAGCATCTCCCAACAAGATTCAAAAAATTCATTATCCCCAACCTAGGGCTGGTCGAGTATGAAGAAAAGACCTATATGGGATTCGGATTACCAAAATTGGATTTCCTTATTGATCCATATGTCCCTTAGAATTTACTTTTTCCCCTTTCCTCTATTTGTTCGATAGGGTCTTCGTCTTCGTGTAAAAGCAAACTCTCCAAATTTATGACCAACCTTTCCTTCAGTGATCTTACAACGAACAGGAGTTTTTCCATTGTAAATGAGTATGGAGCAATCAACGAATTCCGGCGAAATAGAAGATCTATGTGACCAAATTTTCCTGTTCCTTAGACTTTCTCTACTATGCCTTTTTTCTTGAACTACTAAATGACTCCTCTTGCTCCAAGCTCTCTTTTGTTGCCTTCTCGTTCACACCCTTGTTCAATTGAAACAAGCTTTCAATCAATATCTGCAGGCACATTATCTAATTCCTATATGGAAATTCATTTGCAAAAGACCTCCATTCAAACATGAGAAAAGCTTCTGGGCCCGTCCAAGATGGAATGGGAGAAAAAAAGCTAAAAAAATCTGGATTGTGCATTGGTCGGGATCTCCGTAACAAGTAGGTGAACGGTGATGATCAAAACCAGGAGAAAGATCTGAAAAAGGGGACTTGGATAGGATTTTGACCACGATCAAAAGATAGGAGGGGTTCTCTTTCTTTCATCGCCGTCAAAAGCAAAGGCTACCAAAAAAACCTTTACTATCACGAAGATCGTTAAAGAAAACATGGATCCAAATGCCAAAGGGGAAAAATGGTGGAAAATCTTCTCAAGGCCTCGTCCTCCTCACCGCGCAAGCATGGGAAAAATGTTATGTGCTATCGTTGCGGGGAGAAGGGTCATCTTGCGGAGATCTGCAAAAAAGAGGCGACCCGCTTCGTTTGTGGCGCTTTCGGCCACAGATCCTTCTACTGTCCTAGGCGAGGGAAGCAAGGTAACCAAGTAATACTCTTTCTTGTGCTTCAGCCCTATGAGGATATGGTGAGAAACGTGGAACATTTGAGAAAATGTGATGTGTCGTTGAGGGGAAGAGCTTTTCTTTCGAAGGCATCTTTCTGAAGGAAGAGTGTCCCCTCCATTTGGATACAGTTTCTGATTGTTAGCTAGAATATATGGGTGTATTGTCATTCAAGTTCTATAGATGGTGTCTGTCTCACTATCTGTTTGAGTGCCTGAAGGCCCCTGGAGGAGTCGTTCTGTGAGTTGTATTCAAGCTCGCCCTTAGACCGAGTCAAGTTAGCGATAAGAGTCAGCTACTTTGGCCTTGTCATTCGCTTTGTTGCCATATAGATAGGTTGGAGTGCGGGTGGCCACTAACCCAACGAACGAACTTACGTGTAGGTGTGATCCTATCTGCTGTTCCATTATAGGACTAGAAATCCAGTACATCCATGTCCCTTTCTTAGGGGAAAATCCCTCTTTGAAGGAGAATCTACTTTTGAGCACCAAAGGCGAGCATCCGACGTCACCAAAAAGAAGGAGAAAGGCATTCAGGCACCGCAAATCCAAGAAACTCTGAATACAGGTCGGCACGAAAAGCGAAATGACCAAAGGGATTGGGGCTGTTTCGGCACCAAAAAAAGTGTCACTATGCTAAACACATCGAATATCCGTCTCTTTATGTGGGAGCGAACCATCTTCGCTTACGGGTCTACCGATCCTATAGCTCCGATATAGATTTAAGTAACTTGGCAAAAGAAATGCGGAAAAACGGTTTTGGATGGAAGAGGTAGATGAGAAATAATTTCCACTTAGAGTCAGAAGTCCACGCTACATGACGGATCTTTATGACCTTGAGGAAAATTACCTATCTTGAATTAATACACCAAAATCGGTTATTTCAATCGATCCACGAAAGGAATTGATCACCACGATAATGTGACGCAAGGCAAAATTTGTAATCAACATCGGTTATGTGAAATAGGTCATTTGAGAAAAAAAATAGAATATGACAATCTATATGTTTAACACAAGCGGTTAAGTCGATAGCTTTCTTAAGGAACAGCTAAAGAAAATGCTCTCACGAATCCTATTTTCTGATTATATATGTCGCGACATTACGATTTGGAGCTTTGATCTAGCCATGTAGAGCACTCATAGAGGTCCGGCTTCACATCAGTAATCTACCACACCCATGCTGGAATTCAGTAGAGTCCCACGAGTCAATAGACAAAAGCGAGAAACGAGGATTTTCGACAAGGCTACGGTCTAACTTTTTCTTCCTAGCGGAGTTCAATACGAAAATAAAGGCGCTCCACATTGGGAATGGCGTACTACGTACGGGTGGTATTTCAGGTATAACTGATCAGGGTTGTTCTGAAAGCAAGTCAATTGGTGCTTTGGAAAGTGAGTGCCAGAGGCTAGTCACTGCTTGGTTTACAGAAGGGAAGGAAGAAAGAGATACCGAAGCAGATTCAGCATAGAAAAGAAGAAATTGATACCATTAATTCCAATTTATTTGATACCCACGTAAATTTCTATCCAACCATGTCTTTTTCTTCGAACGTCAATCTCGTAGGAATTTTGATTGGAAGTGTGGTGTTGAAGGGCGAAGCCTTTACTCTTTGACTTGTTTCTTTGAATATAACATAATATTGACTGCGCACTTCGAAAGATGATGGTGTATTCTGAGGATCAGTCCGTTTTTTATTGAATTCGCAAATTGATAGATCTGGATGATTCAAAGAATGATTCTTCCCTGGGTCTTTCCCTGGTACCGTTATTTAAATTGGAGCTTTTCAATTCCATTTTTGAGATTGAGGTGAGGGTTTAAGACCGCTTGTAACAATTTTTTTCTTTTATGGCTGGGTGGGCAAGAAAAGGATTTGACTCTTGAAGATATCAACTCATATGCCTGCTCCATACATTCAAAAACATTTTTGGTACTTTCTATGAGAATGGATAAATAGAAATGGGTACATTCCTCTTTCTCTTTCTGGCCAAACTACCCATAAAAAAGAAGAGAGAGAGCTGTAAGAGCGGTAAAAGCAAGCTCGGTGGCCCGGTCTCACTACATGTTGATATATCCTTTTGAAAGAAAAGTAAATTCACTATGCTATAAGGTACCAATTCATCAAGGTATAAAACCACATCTAGAGTGGGAGTCCCTATCTACTTTGGATTCCCTTCTTACTTGCTTTGCCAATACATCATACTGATTTGACGCTTCCTTACGCTTTCTTTCAAGCATTGCTTCCAGGACAATGGAGAGTATTCCAAGATAAAGAACCCGAAGTAAGGTTGACACTACTGAAAGATAAAATAATGGTGGATAGATGGATTCGCACCATCCCAAAACCGAAATACAGACAGACCAAAAAAAGACGAAAATAAATACTCCACCACCAGCCTACCTACTAGCATGTATTAAGCGAATAGCTTGTATGGTAGTTGTTAAAGAAAAGATGTATGTAGTCTCGGAAGAGAAGCAATTGTCGTACGACCTGTAAGCGTCACTTTTGACTTCCTTGCCGTTTGTGAATTGAGTCAATCGAGTTATGTTTGAAAAATGAATGGAATTCTGGAGTGGACCGAATATCCATGGCAGAACCCCACACTGGCTAGGAACTGGGCTGCGCTAAGCCCGGCACTTTTTGGGCTTCTACATGAATCTAGTTTTCAGGTAAGGTCAGATCATCTTATTGAATAGATATCTGAAAGAAAGCAAAGGAATGAATTGTTTTTCCAATTACCTTCTCTCGAAAACCATAGATCTTCTGGTTACCATTGACTATCCGGCACTTTCGTCTGTAGAGCGAAGCAAGAAATTGCATGGAAGGGTTTTTATGCTAATATCAGCCTTGTTTGGAACAATAGATGCAATCCATTTCAGTGTATGTCACTGAGTTCACCATTGCTGTTGAGACGTCAGGAAATTGAGCGTTCCCTAGAGTTTGGTTCAAAGGCTAAGGACTCCCCGCCGCCTTCATAAGGGCACTAAGGCGAAGCACGGAAAAGCAAATCGGGCACCCATGTTTTACTAGTCCTGGATCTCAGGGCCGTTTTGCCAACCGCAGACATGAATGAAATCGAATTTCATTGCGGGAAATTAGGATTTCATGAGGGAGGAAAAGGGGGTGGAGAGTCGTACAATGCATTGGTGGGATGAAGGTGCTAGCTTGGCTGAGATAGGAAGTTTCGATGTGTATGTAGATTTGGTTCTAGTGCCCCCACCCTTTTCGAGATCTGCCAGGATTAGCAACATGTTCTGGTGTAAACTATAGATAAATGGAATGAATGAAATGTATCTAAGAAGAAAGGAAGCCATGCTCCATCCTGTTTCTAAAAAGAACATCACCTCCCTTTTTGGTTAGATACCGCTCCGTTAGGTACTAATGCTTCTACCTATCACCCGGAGGGTGAGTTTGAGAGTTGTGTTTTTTCCAACGTTAATAGCATTCGGCGAGAAAAGTCATCTACTGATGTTGTCAGCGGAGTCCCTCGTCCATCCATGTATGAATAGCGGTATCCCCCATTTTGGACAGTGATGAGGTAGTCGACGCAATTTGCATGTGTATTTGCGTTCGGCTTTGCTACTTTCCTTCTAGAAAAGAATGTCCGCGGAAGGGAATAGTCTACGTGGCCCGGGGTAGTCTTTCAATTCCTTTATCGGGTGGGAGAGTTTAGAACCAGTTAAGCCAATAGCTGCTGCTTTAGTCACACTAGCTACATCAGTTGATCATGGATTTAGCATACCACCTCAAAATAGTCTACGCGGCCCCTTGTTTTTACTACAATTTGATATAGTGAATCCAGTAATGCAGACATCCCTTTTAAAAGCGATTTTAAAGCCCCTGACTCTCAAAAAGAGCTGGATGTTTTGCCTCAACTCATTCCATGAATGTTGTTTCATTCCCCACACGGCTGAATCCAACTCAGCCTTTATCCTGCCTTGGAGTTCTCTCTCATAACTGAAGCCAGGAGGTATTCGATTTATCAGATTTCGAGCTAGCTGCCCTTTTCTTGCTCCTTGCCATTAGCGCAACCCTTTTCTTTTTCTTAGCTAGCGTAGTTTTTCACCTTCAAAAGAAGGTGCCAACGCTTTTGTAGTGACCCCGGAGGGGTCCCGGGTTGCTTTGGCACACCCCACCCCGTCAGTCCTGTGTTGTACTTGACTTGACTCTCCCCCGCTTGCTGCTTGCTGATCGCAGTGTTCAAAAATGACATGAAGCTGGATATGAGTAGATGTTGTTGGTCGAAAACGTCTTTAATTCATAATGAAACAGAATGGTCTCGCTCGATGCGTCATTTTAGAATGTGTATTTTCATATTAAGAGTTCTTAAAAGTTCTCAACTCAAAGCCCAACCATCAAAAGGATGCTACAATGTTCGAAATTATCAACTTAACATGCCCCCTTACTTCCTTCGTGACCTCCCACTACTTCATCTACCGAAATGATTAGGCAGATCTCGTTTTTTCTAGCATTAAACCTGCTCATGATCCTTTATAGAGCATGGAGCAGACAGAGAGATGAAAGGACCACCTTCTCCTGCTTGCTTGATCGAAATCTATTCACATTTAGAATAGCTGAAGTGCTACTTAACTTCACTTAGTAGTTGAAACTCGGAGAGACAGAGAGAGTCCTCTCTCATACTTGCCAATTCCAAGGTTGATCAGCAAGGGAATTGGCAGGAACCAACCTTAGTTGCCCCTCGGTAGAGTGAGTCTACTTAGCGAACTGGCAGGACGCGGAGATCGATTGATCAATATGCATATCGAGCATCTATAGTTATTCTCTCTTCCCAAAAGATATCTCAAGTCACTTCCAATATTTTGATGAGTAAGGGAGGGTATTTTCAACAAGATAACTATGACGACCATCTTCCAATTTCCAATCTATATCTTTCATTGGGTAAGTAAGGGGAATAAGCAAGAATGATGGAAAGCTTAAGAAAGTGCTAGTTCCTTTGTTGTGAATGGGTAGAATTGGTATCCCCAAAAGTTTGTTCTCTTCAAACCTCTGGCAAGGGGGTGTGGAAGAGTTCAAGTATATCCCTTTGGTTAAGCTACTGTTGTTATACATCTCTACTATTATGGGCCACCACTTACTTAAAGGAAGTCGAGTACACATCTCCTTCAACCTGAAGGGAGAGGACCTGCAACGACGTAATGTTTGAAAGAAAAGTAACCAGCATAGGAGAGTGATCAGAAAGCATACGACTCGAGGGAGGGTTGGATAATCAAATTAGCATGAAGATTCCGCTCTATATGACAAACGTTGGTTGACTTTGATATGATGTGTTGATTGTGTTTTCTATTCGTTCAGACCCCGATAGTGCTTCTCGTTGTGACTGAAGGAAGGTTCATTCTGTGCAAGATATATGCTAGTTTACAAGCATGAGACCCTCCTTTCGGGCCAGTAGACAGAGGCCTCAGTTCCAACGAAATGGGGAGCAAAAAGAGGTCGTGTCATACCATACAGATGAAATGAATGAAATATATTCCTGCTGTTTCTGTGCCTATTAGTACTTCGCTCTGACCACATCAAGAGGAGTAGTTTGTTTTTCTTTTGTAAAGCGAGCCCAAGGAAATATATAGGAGAACATAGCTTGTTTTGTAGTAAGTAAATTCAAAGGCTCAAATCGTCTATATCAATGCAAGTATAGCTGGATGGAGTGACTCGTGCTTTCGAACCATAAACTAATGCCGCCTCTTGGGAGCACGTGTTACTATTCCATTCTCTGGAGCACAATCCAATGGAAAAAAAGTATGTTTCCAACCTACACCTTTAGTTGTTCCAGCTCGTGAGGAAGACGACTATGGAATTCAGATTTCCTTTTTCTCGAAGCAAGCCAGTCCTTAATTAATGATAGGGAAGGAAGGAATTGCTCTTAGGCTTGTGAGTTTTTTTATCATATGGATGGGTCGTACAACCCTTACATGGTTTCTTGGCATGAAATTGGGTACCTTTCGTCTATGGCGAGATGGAAGTTATCTGCAAAGAATGCCAACTTAGGACCGTCAAAGTGGAAATCGTATCAACCCACCAAAACCGCTCTTTGGAATGTAATGCATAGTATTGTGCATTGGAATGGAAAAGTTGAATAATCAAGACATGGATCTAGTTTCAACATGACCCAACTTCCATTCTCATGACCCAACTTATTCAATCACTTCCATTATCTTTCTATTGCTACAAATTGACAACAAAAAACATCCCTCGGAATTCCTGTTCGATAGAAAAAAAAATAGCTCTTCAACCAGAAATAGCAAGCAACATGTTTTTCTTCTCTCTTCCGGGCACACACCCTATCGGGTGACGCCACTGACAAACACCCTAAAGGGGAATGCAACAATTCCTATAACAGAAAAAGCAATATCTGAAATCTTTAAGCAACTAAAAAAGACATATACTAAAAGATATGTGTTGAAAAAGGATGGTAAATAACAAAATGAACCCAATGCCCAATCTTCCCAATAGTATTCCTTAACTCTTGAATTGATACACTTGTTCATGGCATCTATTCTCTATCTTCACTTTTCACCTTCTCATCCTTAACCTCAGTGATCTGTTCCTCCTAGACATCCTTCTGCGTACAAAAACAGAAGAAGAAGCATGGGCATAAATCAATAGAATAGTTTAGTTTCAGAAGTCTTTTTTGATTGGTATATCAATCATGGTTTATAGGGAAATAGTTAGGATAGGAAAGCTCTGTTAGTTACTAATGTTTGCATTTTTGTTTACGGCAATAGTAGGTTTCTTGCTTGTCATATTTAGAATATAAGCATTAGTTACATTTGACATCCAGCCTTTTTATAGAAGAGAAAGGAAGGTTAAGGGCAAGGGCGCAGCATAATATATAAGAAAAACTTGCTCTTTGAGGGGAAATTTTTCCAACTAGAACGATAAATGAGAAAAAGTACCAGTCGTACCAAGAACCAAATGCACCAGCTTTCGTTGATATATATACCATATCTTTTAGCTGAAAAATCTATGGATAAGAACCGACTCTGGGAGGAGGGGTGGCGCGATAGAGCAATGAAAAGCTGGCGTCTTTCCTTATCTTCGGTCGTGATGCCTTTTCCTTTTGTATGAGAAAGCGCTACAAAACATCCTTCTTGCGGGTTATCTTCTACTCAAGCAAGCTCTCTCCTATTCTTCATCCACCAACTAGCAGGAATGTAGGAGCACAAGAGGGTCATCATCTTCTGAAACGATTGGCTTTCGATCTGCTTTCCAAGAGGTGGTTTCTGACATGACCAGAAATAGTGGAATTCTTGTTAGGATTGGCATGTCAAGTTGCTTTCTCGGACCCTAACATAAACCACCTTATCCTCACTCAGATTGTTCTTTTGGACTGAGTAGAAGCATGACCTCTATCTGACATTTTCTCTATCCCTTCTAATCTCTCAATGGCATTTCCATCTCTTGATTCAATCAATCAAGTAAGTCTGGATGACACTTGTCTTTATTTAGTGTTTCCCCAGCTATTCAGCCATTACTCGCATCTCAGGTTCTTTGTACCCTTTTTTAGTGCCATGCACACTGAGGTTTCTGGCATGACCGAATCTTTTGACAATATTGCTTATTACGTTAATTTCCTCATCTTGATGTACTCAATCCATTCAAATTCCATAATTCCAATGCTATAATCCCTATATTAAGATGAAGTAAGAAAGCATCAGTCCTCTTATTTTCTGTCTTCTATGAAAGAATGTAGCTCGCTCTTTCAACCCGGGGCCCCCTCTGGGGAACTGTTTGAGTTTTAGCATCGACCCCATTTCCTTTTGATCGTATTACGCTTGACTCGCTGCAAAACATTTCGCTTTCTGCGCAACGCTCATACGTGGTTTACACTCCTAGCCTTTCATCTGACTTTGCCATCGGGCTATTGTTTGTTTTCAACTGGATTGGATTCCGAACCAAGAAAGATATGCAACTTTCACTTGAAAGAAAGGAGCTTCATAACTCTTGTATTGCACCAAATAAGAATAGAATAATAATAAGAGCAAGAAGGGGCTATCTTTGTGAAGGGACCGGCACCAGAAAGTAGATCATATGGCCTTTCTTTCGCCAAAATCAAGTAAAGCCCCGGCCCAAGAAATGCAGCAAAGCAAGTCATCTTTGGTTTGGAGCGAAATTCCCGGATGTATAGGCTTGACCGAGTGCCTTACCTGAAATCGACGATATAAAGTGGGCTCTTTAGCTTGCTCTGACAGAGGTCTCCTTCTCCCTTAGCAGCGAGACCAGTCCCTACCTCTTTTCAATCAATCTTTCATACCGTATGCCTTTTCTACGCCTAAAACAAGTTCATGTCTCTCCTCTCTGAAGTCGGACATTATTGAAAAGTAGTACGCTTTCTTTCGTGGTGTTCAGGATCCCATCCTTTGTAGTTCACGCTTGGCTTTCTCTAACGAAGCTAATGCTGAATTAAAGACCTTAAACGGAAAGACACAGGAGGTGGCGAAAAACGAAAAAAGAGAAAGAGCTTACAAACTTCTCTGAACCCGGTAGCCAGAGGAGCCCTTATTCATGGGTTAGGGACTAGCATTGAACAAAGTTGGTGATAGCTGAAGAAAAAGTGAAAGGGCAAGTAAATAATCTAAACATGCGGGTAAGCAGCAAAAAAGAATAAAAGTAACGTGCCCTACCTATTAGTAAAGTAAGGCCTTCCAGAGCCTATCTAACACAGACATACACGCGGATGAGGACACAGAAATAAATGGATGTCGATCCGGTACTGAAATTTCATAGCAAAAAATGCAATATGTTTATACTTGATGAAACGCACATCATCCAATTCATGATTTAAGAACAAGAGAACGAGATATTTACTCTTTTTACATTAGTAACTACATTCTCACATTTCTTTTTTGATCTCATGACTATTTATGCGATCGGAAAACGAATGAGATCGGAAAGATATGCGGACGACTTGACCATAAGGTCGGATGTTTCCGTGAGCAGTAAGCAGCGGATCTCCCCTTTTTGGGGGAAAGCTGGTTAAACAAAACTAGGGATAGCTAGCAGGTATTTTATAAAGGTTCAAAAAGAAGGTATTTCAAAAGGGCTTTGGCAAAGGAGGTTCACCTTGCCTGCTTTCCTTGTCCTCCGTTCATCGATATGCTATACTGGATACCTTTGCCTTTTCCGAGTGGAGGCAGTAGGCTATTCTCGTTCTTAGCTTTATACGCCGAAACATGACATTGCGTAGGCTCGTAGGCGTAATTCGTATTCGTATTTGTTATTCGCGTACGTAATTTCCTTACTATGTCTATCGCTCGTAGGAATATCTCTAAATAGGAATCGTAGTCCTCGTATGTACATCTTTCGTATTGTGATAAAGCACCTATGCTGCTAGAAATAGTAGCGCCTTAAAGAAGGCGTTCCAGGTTCTTTTTCCCCTGGTTTGTATCAGAGCTGACCACTGATAATAGGCAAAATGAAACATTTGGTGTGTTTTAATTCATTCTCAATCTTGTTTCCCCTTGCGCTCCGAGGGAAATAAAGGGGAAATCACTGATTCATTTGGAGTTGTTTTCTAACTGACTCATTGACATGAGAGATTGGATGCGATGCGCCAGTCACTCGTACTACAGCGGACAAAGGTCACCGGCAAACGACCGTTCCACAATGGAACCTGGCACTACTGTTTGCCCTAAGGGCCGACCCACCTTTTCAGAGAAACAGACACATGAAATCACTATATTACGCATTTTCGAGATAAGAAAGTGGAGAATGCACTCTTACCTTTTTTTACATTTTAAACTCATGTTCATGGTCTGTTTTATTCCCAATTGTTGCCCGTGCAAAAAGAAAGAAGAGAAATTGGGCCATGTTTCCCGAGAGAGACTGCCTTCTCTCAGGCCAGCAGTCTTATACTTATAGTCGACTGCTCTATGATGATCTGACCTCTTTCCTGGGCTCTGCTTGCTCGTCTATGCTTCGACCAATTCAGTCAAAATCGAAAAAACGATGTTTCCTTGAAAAAGTCTAAGAAATAGTAGTAGTAGTAGTAGTCAAAAAGTGCACTTTTTCCATATATTTCGATTTATAGGGATCCCTATCTTTATCTCTATCCACGGAGATACCTATCTATATATAGAGAGATTTTTCTCAAAATTGATCTAGACTATCCTCTATCCGGATAGATATGTCCCTATGAGCGATTAGGTCGATCTTTTTTTATATGTTTTGGCCACGTCCGTTTCCGCTCCGAAGAGGAAGGTTTGGATCTTTCAATCTTATGTCGTGAGGGATGTGACCTATGTTAGGTCCATAAGATACCATAGCTTTTAGTGTTCTATGATTCACCTCTGAATAATGAGTAGGTAGTTTGATCCTTTTGATTCTTATCTTCCTAGTAAACGGGGATCCGGAGCAATAGGTCGAATTACTATATAAAGAAGACTTTTCTACAAAAGGACTTATTGTTCGAGTAGGAAGATTTCGGTTTTTCTCCTTCCCTCTTTTCAATAAGAAGAAGTATTTGAAATGAAACAAATTCCTCTTCATTCTGTTGTGCTCAGCGAAGGAAATGCCTAAGCATACTTTCGCGGATCCAAACTTCTTTGTTCTTTCAAAGTCTTCTTCTTGCATATAAGAACGCAACTTTTTCAATTCCTTGGATTTGAGTAGTAAGCGGCATCCCCTTTGAGTTGTGAGTAAGCGGAACCATTCTTTTTTTGTTCTTCTCCAGATTCTGGCCGGTAGGAATTTGCCTCTTCTTTTTCCAACTGATATGGCCGATAGGAATTTGCCTATGGTTTTTCCAACTGATATGTCGATATAGAAAGATCTCCTTGTTTCAAAACCGTGGGTTCTTGAGTCATTTTCTTTAAAAGATATTAGATCACCGTGGGAAAGTTTCAAATGAGTAATGGTTACCAGTCCATTATTCAAACAAACCCTTCGATGACTTATCGGTTGCGCCTTTCTTGAGGAGGAGTGTCACTAAAATGGAGACGAACCGGAATCATGTCCGATCTTGTTTCTTGATTGAGTAAAAAAGGGATATATGAAGTTAGTTCTCTTCCTCTGTGCATCTCCCTTATGGGTAAATCCCCATAATAAAGACACAAATTTTGTGTAGTTTGTGATTTGATGTTACTGTTTAGATTTTCTCTCCAAGAAAGATTTCTTTTAATGGATCTCCTATTGTTCCTCAATCTTCGGAGAATATGGCGTTGGATTAGAGAAAGTTCTCTGTTCCGAACATTTCCTGGAAGTAGACGACACGTTCTAAATCTTAATGCTGGCATGGCATATTTCGTTGAATCAGTCTTTTTTGCCACATCGCGTATAAAGGGAATCGAACCCAACTCTTCCACGAACCCCCCACGAATGGCCCTCCTTTAATTCAATGAACTATGAGAATTCCTTTTTTAGTTTTTTTCTTTTCAGTTCTCATAAGTCCTTGATATACTAGCAGAAACTCAATACTTGACCGACTACGTCATAGTGCTCAGTAAAGTGGCAGTGGTTGAAAGCGAGCGGAAATGTTAGTGTTTTCTGTGCGTTATGATAGTAGTGGTGAAAGAAAATCCAATTCAAATATCTCAACATAAAAGGAAAATCATTTCACTTTGAAAGGAAAGCTAGCTATATGAGATCGAAATCACTCTATCTACAATATTCATTGCGCCATGATTGAAGGACAATGAGGGGCAGGTTATATTCCCTTTCTTCTGATCGATTGAGCTCAAAGGCAAAAGGCACTAAAGATGTTTAAGATGTTTCATCAGAATTGCTATTGACATCGACTCATCCAAGAGATTAGCAAGCACCTCAGGGTTGTGAGAAATCCATCCCCAAAACCAAGAATTGGATCTATTGTTTTCACTTTCTTTCCCAAACAATGTATCTGTTGATACCTGAATTGCTTATATTGTTCGCCCTAAGATGGAAAATGCGATAGAACCCACTTTACATACCTCCATAGGAGGAGATCCCTTAGAAGAGAGTGAAACAGGCAGTACAACAATTCACAAGCCATAGAGAACGAAACTCGGAAGAAGATCTAGTTTCAAGTCAGTTAGGAAGACCTCTTTCTTAAATTAAAGGGAAGGGGTCCACATAAGCCCCAATTATTCCCTAGCTTGTTAATCCAACATATCAATTGGCGTTTCTGAATAAGAAAGAGTTGGGCGATGGTTTTAGAAAACCCGAAACTAGCCATGCCCTAAAGAAAGTGAATTCCAATGTACGTGAATCACGAAAGAAGCAAAGCCGGTCAAAGAATTGATTATATGCCTTCTCTTTCCATTAGACCGATGGCCTTAGTAACGTAACGCACAGAAGGAATAGAAGACAGAGCGAGGGGATACACGAGCAAAAGGGATGAACAACTACCCCTGTATATGTAGCTTTGTGTAACAGGGGGAACGACTATTGAGTCAAAAAGCTGAGTGAGAAGGAAGCAAAGGATCGGTTGTGGCAGGATACGAAATGTTCTGCTAAGCCAATATGAATGTTTACATACGAACCCATGCTAATACATACGAGTAGTAGGGGTATTGAAATTCTCATCAATTAAAGGTTAGGCTCGGTTTCCGGTTGACTTTTCGAATCCTATCCTCTATTTCTGGTTAAACCAATTAAATAGCATCCGGTTGACTTTTTGAATCCTATCCTCTCTTTCTGGTTAAACCAATTAAATAGCAGGATCCACTCAACTTTCATATGTTGTTGTTCCTATATGCTAACGTGTTCATCTTTATAGGCAATGATTTCATTCGTATTCCAATTCGTACGTATACCCCATCTTTATAGGGGCTAAAACTAGTCTTGAGACTAAATTTTTTTAGTCAGGGGTACCCCTACTAAAATGTGGATTAGTCCTCTCTCTCCTCATCTAATTCCTCTCCTTTAACACATGTGAGTTCTGGATTGGAGGGTTTGGAGGATAATAAATGCTCATTAACTTGATTTTAGTCTCTTTAGTATTTGGATCCAAGCATGGATGAGGCAAGCAAGTTTTAGTCCCATTACTTTTAGTCATGGGACTAAAACGTATCCAAGCACCCTCTCAATCTGATACTTGCCTGGCTAGAAAAATTGTAAGAATTGCAGGCTAGTTCCAGGCGCTAGTTTTTTTCAAACAGGACATTCAAGTCTCCAACCAAACTGGCCCTAAGTACGCGCTGTCGACCAGGACTGGGAGGAGGGCACGATCAATCGCACGCCCGATGAGTCCCTGGCCAAAGTCGACGTCTATACTGTCGGGTCACCAAGGACTACCGTGTAGTCCCCGTCGGAGCTTCACACGGAGGGGTCAACTACCCTTCTGCCCATGTGTCCACTAGTGGCCGCGGTCACCGACTGGCACATGCGAATATCCTGTCATGCTCCAAACTTCATTGACGTCTATCGAGGGTGAGCTGGCGTGTCACCGCGGTGCCCCAGCTCCTCCATTTGACAACTGAACGACGAGGATGCTTAAGGCTAGTCGTAATGGGAGTACCATAAGCGGTATCATGCATGCCAATTAGATTTTTTAATGATGTGAAACACAATTAAATGAGTAAAGAGAGAGTGTGGTGTCATATTATGATACCATATCATATTGAATGTTGTACTACTTTGTGACATGCAAGACAATTAATAAGGCAATCTAACATACTACCTCCGTCTAGGTGAATCTAGTCTTTGTAATTAAATATTACTATATAATGACTTAGGGAATCAATGAACTTTTGTTGGTAAATGAATCAATGTTGGAATCAGTCATCTTTGGTTACTGATTTTATAATTATTGACAACGTAAATTAGTATTTCAAGTTTACAACATATGCATATCGAGCAAAGCACCTCCAATAACATACAATTTATTATAGGGATTCATGTGCGATACGCCAGCTAAAAGTTGTGGCGTCATTGAATGTTAAAACCTTTCTTTACTCTGTTCGCAGGCGTGGAAACCAACCAAAAACCTTACCGCAGTCCAACAATTGATGGTGTTTCTCGCGTGTCCCAACGAACATGCCACCGTTTCCCGCCTCTCCCCATCAGTTTTCTACCGCCGCATGCGGCTATAAAATCCAGACACCAAGACCTTGATCTTCGCGTCATTTCACCTGCCAAAATCTAGTGCCATTGTAGCCCCTTTCCCCATTCCAACCTTGCCAACCCACCATACCGCCGCCTCCACCGTTAGCTCCTCGACGAGGAGAACAAGCTAGCGTAGGAGACCAGCCATGCTGATGCCTCGCATGCCCGAGCCCACGTCGACGTGGCAGATGCGTTATGCCAGGTTGGACCGAGCCTCCAGCGCATCCTTGGCGAAGATGACGTTCGCCGCACCGAAGAGCAAGAGTGTTGTCACCGCATGGGCTGCCCCTCAATGTGCAGGCACAGACGACATGTCCCAGTGGGCTACCTATCCCAGCCCCGAATTTGCAGTGGCCGTCCACGCTAATGCCTCGTAAGCCCGCGCACCCATCAACGTGACTTACGCGCTACTTTAGGTCATCCTAAGGCTAGAGTACATTCCACAGAGATGATGCCCATCACGTCGGGGAGCAAGAGCGCAGTCGCCACGTGGCCGGTGCCTCCGTGAGATAGGCTTCTAGCAGGAGGTGGAACTCGTTGCTCAAAGGTCAGTCATGGACGTCCGCAGCCGCGAGGCCGAAGCCAGTTCGAGCAGCTGTGGCACAATGACATTTATATATTCTTGAAGGCATTGTTGCAGACGCGAAAAAGTCAACTTAGTCATTTGTGTTTGTGAAAGTGCTAGTTATCGACTAGAGGGGGGTGAATAGGTGATTTTTACGGAAGTCTTCGAGACGGACAATGTCTTCAAAGACGCGAAAGCGAAATGGTAACTAAACAGAATACAACAGAAGATATACTACAATAGTCATGCTAGAATGTCGATCAATAATTGAAGTGAGATCCGAAGACAAACAACAACTAGGTAGAGCAGAGAAGTTTAGGAAGATAGTGTGAAGACAAATATGTAATCAAAGGGAATGACTTCGCACAATGTCTTCGAATAGAACGAGCATGCAAAGGCTTCACGAAACTAAACACTAAGTAAATGGGTGAAGTTATAGAACCAGTTGCTCGGAGAAGACAAATGATTTTTTGGACCATTTTTAGTTGTTGTGACAACAGTACGTCTGGTTAGGGAGGCTGAGATTGAACTTAGACGACCACGTCTTCACCTTATTTCCCTTGAGTTAAGACTCGTAGATCTTGCCCAATCACTCTAGTAAGGCTTCAAGGGAGACTTCCAAACCTTCACAAACTTTGTTCACAGGCAATCCACAATGACTCTTGGGTGCTCAAAACGTGACCCCTAACTGACTGGAAGATTACCATCTTCAAGTGTAACAAATATGTAGTTCATGCAAAATAGAAATGCTTTAGTGATGCTCAATTACTTTGGGCTCTTTGTGTTTTCGGTTTGTCCTCGCAAGGATTCTCACTCAAAGGCTTCGGAGCTAGGTTGCTCTCGAACGATAAAAATTGTGCACTAACTTCGTGCAGCCACCAATTTATGGTGGAGGGGGTGGACTATGTATAGCCAGAAGACAACCCGACATGATATGTCCGATATGACCCTGGGTTAGTGGACAACCAATAGGTTTCCAACGGTTGGAATTCAAACACACGCAGCAGCTTGACTTGGGCTCCAAGTAAAGATGACTCAACCAACTCTGGAAGAGGTTTCTC
Organism: Triticum dicoccoides; assembly: GCF_002162155.2. Lineage (NCBI taxonomy): Eukaryota > Viridiplantae > Streptophyta > Magnoliopsida > Poales > Poaceae > Triticum > Triticum dicoccoides. The sequence goes on along the minus strand of NC_041393.1, from coordinate 542,505,430 downwards.
TATCATTGTCTTCGCTCGAAGACACATGATTTTAGGTTGAGCATCACGTCAATTTTCTGACTTTGTTTATCTCGACCCCACTTAATAGTGCGCTGGTTCCTATGACTCAGTAAACAAGTAAAAGAAACTACCAAAATACTATGTCTTTGTGCCCCATTGTCTTGAAGCGATAGTCTTCGCGTACCATTATCTTCAACACGAATGTCTTCGCGAACAACCATTATCTTCAATGTCTCCATGAACTTTTAGAGGCCATCTTTGATGGGTAGAACCGAATCAAATGGAATTTCTACCTGTGTTCTTCTATGAAGCTCACAAACATATCAGTTCCTCAATGAAGTTCGTCGTCAATACTCTAAAACCAACAAGGGGTGGCACTAGATGAACTTGCAGTTTGTTTCAAATCTTATAATAGCTGAGTGGTGGTTGAAACTGATAGATCCATTTGAGCGACACTTAATATGAGACAAAGGCACTACTGGAATCAGGATCTTTGCCGTTAGCCAACTTTTTGCCGTCTTCTAGCTGAAGGCAAAGAAGGTCTTGCCATCATCTTAAAGAAAGATGACGGCAAATAAAGAGCTGACGACAAAGACCATGTTGGTCGTTCGCTAGCTGGCGGCATAGAAGCTTTGCCGTCTGCTAGAAGACGGCAAAGAGGGAGGGTGGCCCACTAACAAGAACCACCTAACGACCACTTTCTTTTTCGTCTGCTAGCAGACGACAAAGCTTCTTTGCCATTCGTGAGCAGACGGCAAAGAGAATAGCCAACCAAACAGTCGTTTCCCCCGGCCCCACTGCACTAGCTATGCTCTTTGCCATCTACAAGCAGACGGCAAAGAAATTAAACCTAACTAAAAAACGGTCATCCCATGCCCCATCCCTCTCTCTCCCCTCTCTCTCCCTCCCTCACCTCAGCCGCGCCGCCCTCTGTCAGCCATCCGTGTGCCCGCCAGCCCCGCCGCTGACCCCCACTGCCCCG
>NC_041393.1:542503796-542504324 GCF_002162155.2 Triticum dicoccoides | reverse complement strand
GCCGCCCCGGCGCCTCGCCGCCCGGCGCTCCGCCCCCTGCCGCTCGCCGCCGCTCTGCCCCCTGTTAAGGGTTCTTCACTTTTTTCCTTTTTTTCTTGCTGTTTTTTGATTTAGGTTAGTTAGTTAGTTAGTTAGTTAGTTTTTTAGGTTAATTAGTTAGTTGTTTTACCCTACTATACATATGTTAATTAGTTATTTAATTGTTTTTCGATTAACTACTTACTTAGTTAGTTAGTTAATTAGTTAGTACATAGTCATAAAAATGAGATTTAGGTTAATTAGATTTTAGTTGATTTTAGGTTAGTAAATTTTAGTTGATTTTAGTTTAGTTAGGTTAGTTCTAGGTTAGTTCGGTTAGTAGCTAGGTAAGTTAGGTTAGTTTCTAGGTTAGTTTATAGGTTAGTTCTTGAAAAAATTTATTAGGAGAAGAAAAGAAGAAGAAGAAGAGGAGGGGGGAGGAGAATAAGAAAAACGGGAGGAGAAAAAGAAGAAGACGAAGAAGAGGAGGAGGAGGAGGAGGAGGAGGAG
>NC_041393.1:542439738-542502184 GCF_002162155.2 Triticum dicoccoides | reverse complement strand
AGAAGAAGAAGAAGAAGAAGAAGAAGAAGAAGAAGAAGAAGAAGAAGAAGAAGAAGAAGAAGAAGAAGAAGAAGAAGAAGAAGAGGAAGAAGATGAAGAAGAAGAAGAAGAGGAAGAAGATGAAAAAAAGAACAATAAGTAAAGAAGAAGAAGAAGAAGAAGAAGAAGAAGAAGAAGAAGAAGAAGAAGAAGATGATGATGATGATGATGATGATGATGAAGATGAAAAAACGAAATAATTAGAAGTAGAATATGAAAAAAAAGTAGGAAAAGTAGAAAAAGAGGGTCGGCGATGGTCGAGGGTCGCTGAGGGGTCGAGGGTAGCTGAGTGGTCGAGGGGTCGAGGATCGAGGGGAATATATATATATATTAATTATGTAATGTTATTAGGTATTCAATTTTTTATTATGTTCATGATGATGGTACACACTTAAAATTTTATTATGTTTATGTTGTACTAATTTCATTTACTCTTTCTCATTGCAGGTGTTGACAGATGGTGGGCGCGGGTCGAGAGCGCTCCGAGCCTCCTTCTTCCTCGGCACGTGCTGGGAGGGGTGTTATTATTGCACCCCCAGCACTTTCGGAGAGCGCTGGTAGACAGCATGCAGACACCGACGGGCGCTTCTTCTTCGGCCGGGAGAGGTCGGGGGAAGACGAAGAGGGGTGCATCTAGAGGTGGACGTGGTGGCGGGAGAGGTAGGAAGCCTGCTGCGCCTTCCTCGCTGTCACGCCCAGCTATTTCTCCTGACCACCGGAGTGCTCCGTCTCAGGTGGACCCGTCAAACTTGGACCCGTCTCGGACTCCGGTCCACGAGCCTCGGACCGACGAGCATCGGGTCGCCGAGCCTTCGTCCCAGGAGACTCGGGCCCCGGAGTCTTCATCCCACGTGACTCTGGAGACTAGTGGCCATGCTGATGGCGAGAAGACCTGGTCTGACGATAGTTTTAGTGAGGGCGAGCTGGTTGAGTAGGGCAAGAAGGTCTACCAGCATGGTGGTACGAAGCTCCCAGCCGTGTCGGCGACCCGCGATCAGAGGTCTTTGATTGAGCCTAACGGGGATAAGTAAGTGCATTTACTCTTTTGTAACCTGCGTCCTTCATGTTTCTTCAAATTAATATCTAATGTGTTGGCCTTGTCATACTGCAGGGGTTGGATATACGCCGATGGTGTCCGTAGGCCCAACCAGGTCCTTGGTGTGCTTTGCCGGCAGCACTTCCCGGGGTGGGTCACATTGCCCGGTGAGGGTTAGGTTCCACAGCTAGCACTGAGCCAGGAGTTGTACATGGCTGCTCGGGCCTCGCCGGAGGAGAGGGTCGACGGTGTCTTGTGCGAGATGGTGACTGACATTGTGAGGCGGTGGTTTTGGGTAATTTCTCCTTTACAGAATTAAAAATCAACATTACCTAGTGATTGTACTAATCAGTGTTGTCTTGTTTGATTGCAGACCTTCTACATGGTTGCTGAGGAACAAGAGGCGGAGGCGGCTAGGGTTCTCGAAGCAGAGTGCAAGCGCCTACTTCAGAACTTACGGCACGAGGCTAGGGAGCAGGCTGTTCGAGACTACTACGCCTCGACTAACAATAGGAGGGCCAAGAAGAAGTGCCGCCGCAAGTATCTAAGTAAGGAGAAGTACATGAAGGTAATTACCTATTCTTAAGGCCTTGTACTTAGTTTCCTTAATTTCATTCGTAGGCGTAGCGCTGAAATTTCTCTTTGCCAAACTTAGGTGCCCCCGCGATGGTGTGCGGATATGATGGACTGTTGGGAGGCGTTGGTGGATGAGTGGTGCTCTCCCTAATGGCTAGCCGAACACAACAAGGCCAGGGATAAGTGTACCCAAATGCAAGGTGTGCCACACCATCAAGGGAGCTCTAACCTATTTGAGTACGGGGATCACTGTGTATGTGGTTTCAGCCCTTAACATTTCATGCAATTTCATTCTTCATGCTAGCTTCAGCCCTTAACTAATATGTTGTTCCTCTCTTTTAGGTGAAACACAACAAGAAGGAAGTGCCACCGCTGTACGACCTCTATGCCATGGCCCATATGGCCCCGTTCAAGAAGGCCAAGGCATTCTCTGAGGATGACCTCGATCATCTAGAGAGCTTCACCAACATCTCCTCCCACAACAAGCTCGTGAGGTATAGAGACTTTGGGAAGGTGATGAAAGGGGATGACTTCAACCCGAGCCAGAGTCTTTTTGATACAGAGCTCATGATGCTATCTAGTGATGGGAGGAAACATGGCTCGGTAGCCATTGGGGATGGACTGATATGTTATCCTAGAAGTCTCCCGGAGATCAAGAAGCGCCACGCGAGGTCTCTTCCTGAGATACCGCCTCGACCACGGCCAGTAGAGCTCGCCATGGAGGCTAGGGCCCAGGATCTTCTGGCGGAGGCAAACAGGCAGGCCAAGCAGAGGGAGATCGAGTTGAAGGAGAGGACGTCTAGTTTGTTGGAGGCGGAGAGGAACCGGAACGACCCGTCTCACCGGGCCCTATACGAGCTCCTCGTGGTAAGTTTTCCTACTTATTAGACAAATCATGCATTATGTTCATTTCATTACTAACTAATATGACTAACTCGTGAAAACAAAATGTGCAGTCCATGTGCGAGAAAAACGGTCAGACCCCTCCGCCGATGCCTCAGATTGGTATAGCAGACACGGTGAGTATCATTTGAATGGTCATTATTTACTAGTATTCACATTTCAGTTGCATCGTGCTAACGAGACATTGCAAATGATCTTTGGTGCAGCATGCCTCCCGACAAGCATCGACAGATCCTTCTCCATCTCGCACTGGCGCAACCCCGACCCCAACCGGTCCTTCTCCGCCTGGCAATGGCATAAACCCGACTGGTCCTTCACCTCCGTGATGACGGTAAGTTTTCTCTAGTGTTTTGCCTACCAAATGCATAAAGACCTAGACTTAGCTTTATTTCCTCCAAAATGCTTACCATAATGACCTAGACTTAGCTAATCTTCCTCCAAAATGACATAAAGCTTACTTAGCTCCAAATGATCTATACTTTGCTTTGTTTCCTCCGGAATGACCTAAGTTATCTCTAATATGCTTAGTTACCTAGGTTTGCTCAATAATGACATACCATAGCTTACTTATGTAAAACAAGGCATAATTAGCTTACTTAGGTTTGAAATGGCATAACAATGTTGGTAACATCATATATGTCATATAGTTAGCTTATTATCCTCGAAAATGACATAATAAGCCTAATTAGCTCCAAAATGACCTAAGTTAGCTCTAAGCTAGCTCTAAAATGCTTAATTATCTCTAATATGCTTAGTTACCTAGTTTAGCTCAATAAAGACCTATACTTAGCTTACTTATGTCAAAAATAGCATAATATGCTTAGTTAAGTTAGCTCCAAAATGACCCATTTTACCTAGGTTAGCTCCAATATGATCGATTTTACCTAGGTTAGCTCCAAAATGGCCAAGTTTACCTAGGTTAGCTCCAATATGATCCATTTTAGCTAGGTTAGCTCCAAAATGATCCATTTTACCTACGTTAGCTCAAAAATGGCATAATTACTTATGTTAGCACAAAAATGACCTATACTTACCTTATTTCGCTCCAAATTGACATAATAAGCTTAGTTTGCTAAAAAATGGCATAATTACCTATGTAAGCTCTAAAATGACACAAATAAGGAATAAGAAGAAGAAAAACAAGGAAGAGGAGAAAAGAAAGAATAGAAGAAGAAAGAGAAGAAAAAGAAAGAATAAAAGAAGAAGAATGAGAAGGAAAAGGGTAAAACCTTCTTCTTCTTCTTCTAGTCTTCTTCTTCTTCTTCTAGTCTTCTTCTTCTTCTTATTATTCTTCTATTCTTCTTCTTCTCCTCCAAAATGACCTAAGTTAGCTCTAATATGCTTAGTTACCTAGGTTAGCTCAATAATGACCTATACTTAGCTGCTTTATATCAAAAATGGCATAATATTGTTAGTTCACTCAAAAATGGCATAATTAGCTAGGTTAGCTCCATTTTACCTAAGTATGCTTACTTCTTCTTTTTCTTCTTCTTCTTCTTCTTCTTCTTCTTCTTCTTCTTCTTCTTCTTCTTCTTCTTCTTCTTCTTCTTCTTCTTCTTCTTCTTCTTCTTCTTCTTCTTCTTCTTCTTCTTCTTCTTCTTCTTCTTCTTCTTCTTCTTCTTCTTCTTCTTTTTATTCTTCTTCTTCTAGTCTTCTTTTTCTAACTTTCTTGTTTCCCATTTTGCATATTTCATTTACTTCATGGAAGCTTGCATGGATGGAGTGCTTCTTTTCCCTTTCTGCTTTTCTTTTGTATCGATGAACAATGTGGAACTTGTTATATGGATGGATGGATTGGTGCGGATGAACAATGTGAAACTATTGTAATATGTATGGATGGAATTATGTGTTGGTTATGTATGTATGATGAAACTTGTGTGTTGGATATGTCATATGTCTGCTGTGAAATTTGTGTGTTGAAATTGAATGAATTTAAGAAAAAACAGGGGCTATACAGGCCTTTTGCCGTCTGCTGGCAGACGACAAAGAGCTTTCCCCTCTGCCAGCAGACGGCAAAGCTGCCACGTGGCAGCTACCTAAAGGAAATATGCCCTAGAGGCAATAAAAAGTTGTTATTTATATTTCCTTATATCATGATAAATTTTTATTATTCATGCTAGAATTGTATTAACCGGAAACTTAGTACATGTGTGAATACATAGACAAAATGAGTGTCACTAGTATGCCTCTACTTGATTAGCTCGTTAATCAAAGATGGTTAAGTTTCCTAGCCATGGACATGATTTGACATTACATTAACGGGATCACATCATTAGAGAATCATGTGATTGACTTGACCCATCCGTTAGCTTAGCACAATGATCGTTTAGTTTGTTGCTTTTGCTTTCTTCATAACTTATACATGTTCCTGTGACTATGAGATTATGCAACTCCTGAATATCGGAGGAACACTTAGTGTGCTATCAAGCGTCATAGCATAACTGGGTGATTATAAAGATGCTCTATAGGTGTCTCCGATGGTGTTTGTTGAGTTGGCATAGATCGAGATTAGGATTTGTCACTCCGATTATCGGGGAGGTATCTCTGGGCCCTCTCGGTAATGCACATCACTATAAGCCTTGAAAGCAATGTGACTAATGAGTTAGTTACGGGATGATGCATTACGGAATGAGTAAAGAGACTTGTTAGTAACGAGATTGAACTAGGTATTGAAATACCGACGATCAAATCTCGGGCAAGTAACATACCGATGATAAAGGGAACAACGTATGTTGTTATGCGGTTTGACCGATAAAGATTTTTGTAGAATATGTAGGAACCAATATGAGCATCCAGGTTCCGCTATTGGTTATTGACCGGAGATGAGTCTTGGTCATGTCTACATAGTTCTCGAACCCGTAGGGTCCGCATGCTTAACGTTCGATGACGATCGGTACTATGAGCTTATGTGTTTTGATGTACCGAAGGTTGTTCGGAGTCCCGGATGTGATCACGGACATGATGAGGAGTCTCGAAATGGTCAAGACATAAAGATCGATATATTGGAAGGCTATGTTTGGACATCGGAATGGTTCCGGGTGACTTCGGGCATTTACCGAAGTACCGGGGGGCTTACTGGAACCCCTTGGGGAGTTATTGGGCCTTAATTGGCCACAGTGGAGAGAGAGGGGGGGCCAAGGCAGGCCGCGCCCCCTCCCCTTTGGGTCTGAATTGGACTAGGGAAGGGGGGCGGCGCCCCCCTTTCCTTCTCCCTCTCTCCTCCTTCCCTCTTCTCCTACTCCAACTAGGGAAAGGGGGAATCCTACTCCCACCAGGAGTAGGACTCCCCCCCCTTGGGCGCGCCATGAGAGGGCCGACCCTTCCCCTCTTCCACTCCTTTATATACGGGGGAGGTGGGTGAAGGAAATATGACCTAGAGGCAATAATTAACTTATTATTTATTTCCTTATTTCATGATAAATGTTTATTATTCATGCTAGAATTGTATTAACCGGAAACATAATACATGTGTGAATACATAGACAAACATAGTGTCACTAGTATGCCTCTACTTGACTAGCTCGTGAATCAAAGATGGTTAAGTTTCCTAGCCATAGACATGAGTTGTCATTTGATTAACGGGATCACATAATTAGGAGAATGATGTGATTGACTTGACCCATTCCGTTAGCTTAGCACTTGATCATTTAGTATGTTGTTATTGCTTTCTTCATGACTTATACATGTTCCTATGACTATGAGATTATGCAACTCCCATTTACCAGAGGAACACTTTGTGTGCTACCAAACATCACAACGTAACTGGGTGATTATAAAGGTGCTCTACAGGTGTCTCCGAAGGTACTTGTTGAGTTGGCCTATTTCGAGATTAGGATTTGTCACTCCGATTGTCGGAGAGGTATCTCTGGGCCCTCTCGGTAATGCACATCACCATAAGCCTTGCAAGAAATGTGACTAATGAGTTAGTTGCGGGATGATGCATTACATAACGAGTAAATAGACTTGTCGGTAACGAGATTGAACTAGGTATTGAGATACCGATGATCAAACCTCGGGCAAGTAACATACCGATGACAAAAGGAACAACGTATGCTGTTATGCGGTTTGACTGATAAAGCTCTTCATAGAATATGTGGGAACCAATATGAGCATCCAGGTTCCACTATTGGTTATTGACCGGAGACGTGTCTCGGTAATGTCTACATAGTTCTTGAACCCGTAGGGTCGGCACGCTTAACGTTCGGTGACGATTTATATTGTGAGTTATGTGTTTTGATGTATCGAAGGTAGTTCGGAGTCCCCGGATGAGATTGGGGACATGACGAGGAGTCGCGAAATGGCCGAGACGTAAAGATCGATATATTGGAGGACTATATTTGAACATCGGAAAGGTTCCGAGTGATTCAGGTATTTTTTGGAGTATCGGAGAGTTACGGGAATTCGTATTGGGCCTTAATGGGCCATATGGGAAAGGAGAGAAAGGCCTCAAAGGGTGGCCGCACCCCTCCCCATGGCCTGGTCCGAATTGGACTAGGGAGGGGGGCGCCCCCTTCCTTCCTTCTCCTTTTTCCTTCCCTTCTCCTACTCCTACAAGGAAAGGAGGAGTCCTACTCCCGGTGGGAGTAGGACTCCCCCCTTGGCGCGCCCTCCTCTTGACCGGCCGCCTCCCCCCCTTGCTCCTTTATATACGGGGGCAGGGGGCACCTCTAGATACACAAGTTGATCTATTGATCTCTCCCAGCCGTGTGCGGTGCCCCCTCCACCATATTCAACCTCGGTAATATCGTAGCGGTGCTTAGGCAAAGCCCTGCGTCGGTAGCATCATCGACACCGTCATCACACCGTCGTGCTGATGGAACTCTCCCGCAAAGCTCTGCTGGATCGGAGTTCATGGGACGTCATCGAGCTGAACGTGTGCTGAACTCGGAGGTGCCGTACGTTCGGTACTTGGATCGGTCGGATCGTGAAGACGTACGACTACATCAACCGCGTTGTGCTAACGCTTCCGCTTTCGGTCTACGAGGGTACGTGGACAACACTCTCCCCTCTCGTTGCTATGCATCACCATGATCTTGCGTGTGCGTAGGAAATTTTTGAAATTACTACGTTCCCCAACAGTGGCATCCGAGCCAGGTTTATGCGTAAATGTTATATGCACGAGTAGAACACAAGTGAGTTGTGGGCGATACAAGTCATACTGCTTACCAGCATGTCATACTTTGGTTCGCCGGTATTGTTGGATGAAGCGGCCTGGACCGACATTACGCGTACGCTTACGCGAGACTGGTTCTACTAACGTGCTTTGCACATAGGTGGCTGGTGGGTGTCTGTTTCTCCAACTTTAGTTGAACCGAGTGTGGCTACGCCCGGTCCTTGTGAAGGTTAAAACATCACTAACTTGACAAAATATCATTGTGGTTTTGATGCGTAGGTAAGAACGGTTCTTGCTCAGCCCGTAGCAGCCACGTAAAACTTGCAACAACAAAGTAGAGGACATCTAACTTGTTTTTGCAGGGCATGTTGTGATGTGATATGGTCAATACGTGATGAGATATAAGTTGTTGTATGAGATGATCATGTTTTGTAACCGAGTTATCGGCAACTGGCAGGAGCCATATGGTTGTCGCTTTATTGTATGCAATGCAATCGCCCTTTAATTGCTTTACTTTATCACTAAGCGGTACCTATAGTCATAGAAGCAATAGTTGGCGAGACGACAACGATGCTACGATGGAGATCAAGGTGTCACGCCGGTGATGATGGTGATCATGACGGTGCTTCGGAGATGGAGATCACAAGAACAAGATGATGATGGCCATATCATATCACTTATATTGATTGCATGTGATGTTTATCTTTTATGCATCTTATCTTGCTTTGATTGACGGTAGCATTATAAGATGATCTCTCACTAAATTTCAAGATAAAAGTGTTCTCCCTGAGTATGCACCGTTGCCAAAGTTCGTCGTGCCCAGACACCACGTGATGATCGGGTGTGATAAGCTCTACGTCCATCTACAATGGGTGCAAGCCAGTTTTGCACACGCAAAATACTCAGGTTAAACTTGATGAGCCTAGGATATGCAGATATGGCCTCGGAACACTGAGACCGAAAGGTCGAGCGTGAAACATATAGTAGATATGATCAACATAGTGATGTTCACCATTGAAAACTACTCCATTTCACGTGATGATCGGTTATGGTTTAGTTGATTTGGATCACGTGATCACTTAGATGATTAGAGGGATGTCTATCTAAGTGGGAGTTCTTAAGTAATATGATCAATTGAACTTTAATTTATCATGAATTTAGTCCTGATAGTATTTTGCAATTTATGTTGTAGATCAATAGCTCGCGTTGTTGCTTCCCTATGTTTTATATGTGTTCCTAGAGAAAACTAAGTTGAAAAATGATAGTAGCAATGACGCGGACTGGGTCTGTAATTTGAGGTTTATCCTCATTGCTGCATAGAAGAATTATGTCCTTGATGCACCGCTAGGTGATAGACCAATTGCAGGAGCAGATGCAGACGTTGTGAATGTTTGGCTAGCTCAATATGATGACTACTTGATAGTTTAGTGCACCATGCTTAACGGCTTAGAATCGGGACTTCAAAGACGTTTTGAACGTCATGGACCATATGAGATGTTCCAAGAGTTGAATTTAATATTTCAAGGAAATACCTGAGTTGAGAGATATGAAGTCTCCAACAAGTTCTATAGCTAAAAGATGGAGGAGAATTTCTCAACTAGTGAGCATGTGCTCAGATTGTCTGGGTACTACAATCGCTTGAATCAAGTGGGAGTTAATCTTTCAAATAAGATAGTGATTGACAGAGTTCTCTAGTCACCATCACCAAGTTACTAGAACTTCGTGATGAACTATAGTATGCAAGGGATGACGAAAACGATTCCCGAGCTCTTCGTGATGTTGAAATCAACGAAGGTAGAAATCAAGAAAGAGCATCAAGTGTTGATGATTGACAAAACCACTAGTTTCAAGAAAAGGGCAAAGGGAAAGAAAGGGAACTTCAAGTATAATGGCAAGCAAGTTGTCACTCCCGCGAGGAAGCCCAAAGCTGGACCAAAGCCTGAAACTGAGTGCTTCTACTGCAAAGGAAATGGTCACTGGAAGCGGAAATACCCTAAATATTTGGTGGATAAGAAGGATGGCAAAGTGAACAAGGGTATATTTGATATACAGGTTATTGATGTGTACCTTACTAGTGTTTATAGTAGCCCCTGGGTATTTGATACTTGTTCAGTTGCTAAGGTTAGTAACTCGAAACAGGAGTTACAGAATAAACAGAGACTAGTTGAGGGTGAAGTGACGATGAGTGTTGGAAGTAGTTCCAAGATTGATATGATCATCATTACACACTCCCTATACTTTCGGGATTAGTGTTAAACCTAAATAAATGTTATTTGGCGTTTGCATTGAGCATGAATATGATTTGATCATGTTTATTGCAATACAGTTATTCATTTAAAGTCAGAGAATAATTGTTGTTCTGTTTACATGAATAAAACCTTCAATGGTCATACACCCAATGAAAATAGTTTTTTGGATCTCGATCATAGTGATACACATATTCATAATATTAATGCCAAACGATGCAAAGTTAATAATGATAGTGCAACTTATTTGTGGCACTGCCGTTTGGGTCATATTAGTGTAAAGCGCATGAAGAAACTCCATAAAGATGGATTTTCGGAATCACTTGGTTATGAATAATTTGATGCTTGCGAACCGTGCCTTTTGGGCAAGATGACTAAAACTCCGTTCTCCAGAAATAGAACAAGCTACTGACTTATTGGAAATAATACATACCGATGTATGCGGTCCAATGAGTGTTGATGCTCGTGGCGAGTATCGTTATTTTCTCACCTTCACATATGATTTAAGCAGATATGGGTATATCTACTTAATGAAACATAAGTCTGAAATATTTGAAAGGTTCAAAGAATTTTAGAGTGAAGTTGAAAATAATCGTAACAAGAAAATAAAGTTTCTATGGTCTGATCGTGGAGAAGAATATTTGAGTTACGAGTTTGATCTTCATTTAAAACCAATGTGGAATAGTTTCACAGCTCACGCCACATGGAACACCACAGCGTAATTGTGTGTCCGAACATTGTAACCGCACTTTATTGGATATGGTGTGATCTATGATGTATCTTACCGATTTACCACTATCGTTTTGGGGTTGTGCATTAGACATAGCTGCATTCACTTTAAATAGGGCACCATCAAAATCCGTTGAGACGACGCCTTATGAACTGTGATTTGGCAAGAAACCAAAGTTGTCGTTTCTTAAAGTTTGGGGCTGCGATGCTTATGTGAAATAGTTTCAACCTGATAAGCTCGAACCCAAATCGGAGAAGTGCGTCTTCGTAAAATACCCAAAGGAAACTATTGGGTACACCTTCTATCACAGATCCGAAGGCAAAATATTCGTTGCTAAGATGGATCCTTTCTAGAGAGGGAGTTTCTCTCGAAAGAAGTGAGTGGGAGGAAAGTAGAGCTTGATAAGGTAATTGGTACCTTCTCCCGAATTGGAAAGTAGTTCATCATAGAAATCAGTTCTAGTGATTCCTACACCAATTAGTGAGGAAGCTAATGATGATGATCATGAAACTTCAGATTAAGTTACTACAAAACCTCGTAGGTCTTCCAAAGTATAGTCCGCACCAGAGTGGTATGGTAATCCTGTTCTGGAAGTCATGTTACTAGACCATGATGAACCTACGAACTATGAGGAAGCGATGATGAGCCCAAATTCCACGAAATGGCTCGAATGCCATGAAATCTTAGATGAGATCCATGTATGAGAACAAAGTGTGGACTTTGGTGGACTTGCTCGGTGATCGGCAAGCCATAGAAAATAAATGGATCTTCAAGAGGAAGACAAACGCTGATAGTAGTGTTACTATCTACAAAGCTCGACTTGTCGCAAAAGGTTTTTCGACAAGTTCAAGGTGTTGAATATGATGAGATTTTCTCACTCGTATCGATGCTTAAGTCTGTCCGAATCATGTTAGCAATAGCCACAATTTATGAAATCTGGCAAATGGATACCAAAACTGCATTCCTTATTGGATTTATTAAAGAAGAGTTTTATATGATGCAACCAGAAGGTTTTGTCAATCCTAAAGGTGCTAACAAAGCGTGCAAGCTCCAGTGATCCATCTATGGACTGGTGCAAGCATCTCGGAGTTGGAATATACGCTTTGATGAGTTGATCAAAGCATATAGTTTTATACAGAGTTGCGATGAAGCCTGTATTTACAAGAAAGTGAGTGGGAGCACTACAACATTTCTGATAAGTATATGTGAATAACATATTGTTGATTAGAAATAATGTAGAATTTTCTGGAAAGCATAAAGGAGTATTTGAAAAGAGTTTTTCAAAGAAAGACCTCGGTGAAGATGCTTACACATTGAGCATCAAGATCTATAAGATAGATCAAGATGCTTGATAAGATTTTTCAATGAGTACATACCTTGATAAGATTTTGAAGTAATTCAAAATGGAACAGTCAAAGAAGGAGTTCTTGCCTGTGTTGCAAGGTGTGAAGTTGAGTAAGACTCAAAACCCGACCATGGCAGAAAATAGAAAAAGAATGAAAAGTCATTCCCTATGCCTCAGTCATTGATTCTATAAAGTATGCTATGCTGTGTACCAGACCTATTGTATACCTTGCTCTAAGTTTGGCAAGGGAGTACAATTTTGATCTAGGAGTAGATCACTGGACAGCGGTCAAGAATATCCTTAGTGACGACTAAGGAAATATTTCTCGATAATGGAAGTGATAAAAAGCTCGTCGTAAAGAGTTACAACGATGCAAGCTTTTACACCGATCCAGATGACTCTAAGTCTCAATCTGGATACATATTGAAAGTGGGAGCAATTAGCTAGAGTAGCTCTATGCAGAGCATTGTAGACATAGAATATTTGCAAAATACATATGGCTCTGAATGTGACACACCCGTTGACTAAACTTCTCTCACGAGCAAAACATGATCACACCTTAGTACTCTTTGGGTGTTAATCACATATCGATGTGAACTAGATTATTGACTCTAGTAAACCCTTTGGGTGTTGGTCACATGACGATGTGAACTATGGGTGTTAATCACATACATATGTGAATATTGGTGTTAAATCACATGGTGATGTGAACTAGATTATTGACTCTACTGCAAGTGGGAGACTAAAGGAAATATGCCCTAGAGGCAATAATAAAGTTATTATTTATTTCCTTATTTCATGATAAATGTTTATTATTCATGCTAGAATTGTATTAACCATAAATATAATACATGTGTGAATACATAGACAAACATAGTGTCACTAGTATGCCTCTACTTGACTAGCTCGTGAATCAAAGATGGTTAAGTTTCCTAGCCATAGACATGAGTTGTCATTTGATTAACGGGATCACATCATTAGTAGAATGATGTGATTGACTTGACCCATTCCGTTAGCTTAGCACTTGATCATTTAGTATGTTGCTATTGTTTTCTTCATGACTTATACATGTTCCTATGACTATGAGATTATGCACCTCCCGTTTACCGGAGGAACACTTTGTGTGCTACCAAACGTCACAACGTAACTGGGTGATTATAAAGGTGCTCTATAGGTGTCTCCGAAGGTACTTGTTGAGTTGGCGTATTTCGAGATTAGGATTTGTCACTCCGATTGTCGGAGAGGTATCTCTGGGCCCTCTCGGTAATGCACATCACTATAAGCCTTGCAAGCAATGTGACTAATGAGTTAGTTGCGGGATGATGCATTACATAACGAGTAAATAGACTTGTCGGTAACGAGATTGAACTAGGTATTGAGATACCGACGATCGAACCTCGGCAAGTAACATACCGATGACAAAAGGAACAACGTATGTTGTTATGCGGTTTGACCGATAAAGATCTTCGTAGAATATGTGGGAGCCAATATGAGCATCTAGGTTCCGCTATTGGTTATTGACCGGAGACGTGTATCGGTCATGTCTACATAGTTCTCGAACCCATAGGGTCCGCACGCTTAACGTTCGGTGACGATTTATATTATGAGTTATGTGTTTTGATGTACCGAAGGTAGTTCGGAGTCCCGGATGAGATCAGGGACATGACGAGGAGTCTCGAAATGGTCGATACATAAAGATCGAAAAACTGGACGACTATATTCGGACATCGGAAAGGTTCCAAGTGATTCGAGTATTTTTCGGAGTACCGGAGAGTTACGGGAATTCGTATTGTGCCTTAAAGGGCCATACGGGAAAGGAGAGAAAGGCCTCAAAGGGTGGCCGCACCCCTCCCCATGGCCTGGTCTGAATTGGACTAGGGAGGGGGGCGCCCCCTTCCTTCCTTCTCCTTTTTCCTTCCCTTCTCCTACTCCTACAAGGAAAGGAGGAGTCCTACTCCCAGTGGGAGTAGGACTCCCCCCTTGGCGCGCCCTCCTCTTGGTCGTCTGCCTTCCCCCCTTGCTCCTTTATATACAGGGGCAGGGGGCACCTCTAGATACACAAGTTGATCTGTTGATCTCTCCCAGCCATGTGCGGTGCCCCCTCCACCATATTCCACCTCGGTAATATCATAGCGGTGCTTAGGCGAAGCCCTGCGTTGGTAGCACCATCGACACCGTCATCACGCCATCATGCTGACGGAACTCTCCTGCGAAGCTCTGCTGGATCGGAGTTCGTGGGACGTCATGAACTTGGAGGTGCTGTACGTTCGGTACTTGGATCGGTCGGATCGTGAAGTCGTACGACTACATCAACCACGTTGTGCTAACGCTTCCGCTTTCGGTCTACGAGGGTACGTGGAAAACACTCTCCCCTCTCATTGCTATGCATCACCATGATCTTGCGTGTGCGTAGGAAATTTTTGAAATTACTACGTTCCCCAACAGGGGGCACCCCATAGACACACAAGTTGATTGTTTAGCCATGTGCGGTGCCCCCCTCCACAGGTTTCCACCTCGGTCATATCGTTGCAGTGCTTAGGCGAAGCCCTGCGCCGGTAGCTTCATGATCACTGTCACCACGCCATCGAGCTAACAAAACTCTCTCTCGACCTCAGCTGGATCTAGAGTTCGTGGGATGTAACCGAGCTGAACATGTGCAGATCACGGAAGTGCCATATCTTCGGTGCTAGGATCGGTCGGATCGTGAAGACGTATGACTACATCAACCGCGTTGTCATAATGCTTCCTCTTACGGTCTACGAGGGTACGTGGACAACACTCTTCCCTATCATTTCTACGCATCACCTAGATGGATCTTGCGTGTGCGTAGGATTTTTTTTGAAATTACTGCGTTCCCCAATAGTGGCATCCGAGCAAGGTCTATGCGTAGATGTTATATGCACGAGTAGAACACAAATAGTTGTGGGCGATAATAGTCATACTTCTTACCAGCATGTCATACTTTGATTCGGCTATATTGTTGGATGAAGCGGCTCAGACCGACATTATGCATAAGCTTACGCGAGACTGGTTCTTCCAACATGCTTTGCACACAGGTGGCTAGTGGGTGTCTGTTTCTCCAACTTTAATTTCGAGTGTGACTACGCCCAGTCCTTGTTGAAGGTTAAAACAACAAACTTGAGGAAAAATCGTTGTGTTTTTTTGATGCGTATGTAAGAACGGTTCTTGCTAAGCCCATAGCAGCCACGTAAACCTTGCAACAACAAAGTAGAGGATGTCTAACTTGTTTTTGCAGGGCATGTTGTGATGTGATATGGTCAAGACGTGATTATATAAATTGTTGTATGAGATGATCATATTTTGTAACACAGTTATCGGCAACTAGCAGGAGCCATATGGTTGTCGATTTATTGTATGAAATGCAATCACCATGTAATTGCTTTACTTTATCACTAAGCGGTAGCAATAGTCGTAGAAGCAATAGTTGGCGAGATGATAGCGATGCTTCGATGGAGATCAAGGTGTCAAGCCAGTGACGATGGTGATCATGACGGTGCTTTGGAGATGGAGATCAAAGGCACAAGATGATGCTGGCCATATCATATCACTTATATTGATTGCATGTGATGTTTATCCTTTATGCATCTTATTTTGCTTAGTTCAGCGGTAGCATTATAAGATGATCTCTCACTAAATTTCAAGGTATAAGTGTTCTCCCTGAGTATGCACCGTTGCTACAGTTTGTCGTGCCGAGACACCACGTGATGATCGGGTGTGATAAGCTCTACGTTCACATATAACGGGTGCAAGCCAGTTTTGCACATGCAGAATACTCGAGTTAAACTTGACGAGCCTAGCATATGCAGATGTGGCCTCAGAACACTGAGACCGAAAGGTCGAGCGTGAATCATATAGTAGATATGATCAACATAGTGATGTTCACCATTGGAAACTACTCCATCTCACGTGATGATTGAACATGGTTTAGTTGATATGGATCACGTGATCACTTAGATGATTAGAGGGATGTCTATCTAAGTGGGAGTTCTTAAGTAATATGATTAATTGAACTTTAATTTATCATGAACTTAGTACCTGATAGTATTTTGCATGTCTATGTTGTTTTAGATAGATGGCCCATGCTGTTGTTCCGTTGATTTTTAATGCGTTCCTAGAGAAAGCTAAGTTGAAAGATGATGGTAGCAATTACACGGACTGGGTCCGTAACTTGAGGATTATCCTCATTACTACACAGAAGAATTACGTCCTGGAAGCACCGCTAGGTGACAAACCCACTGCAGGAGCAACGCAAGATGTTATGAACATCTGGCAGAGCAAAGGTAATGACTACTCGATAGTTCAGTGTGCCATGCTTTACGGCTTAGAACCGGGACTTCAACGATGTTTGGAATATCATGGAGCATATGAGATGTTACAGGAGTTGAAGTTAATATTTCAAGCAAATGCCCGGATTGAGAGATATGAAGTCTCCAATAAGTTCTACAGCTGCAAGATGGAGGAGAATAGTTCTGTCAGTGAACATATACTCAGAATGTCTGGGTACCACAACCACTTGACTCAACTGGGAGTTAATATTCCTGATGATAGTGTCATTGACAGTGTTCTTCAATCACTGCCACCAAGCTACAAGAGCTTCATGATGAACTATAATATGCAAGGGATGGATGAGACAATTCCCGAGCTCTTCGCGATGCTAAAGACTGTGGAGCTAGAAATCAAGAAAGAGCATCAAGTGTTCATGGTCAACAAGACCACCAGTTTCAAGAAAAAGGGTAAAGGGAAGAAGGGGAACTTCAAGAAGAACAGCAAGCAAGTTGCTGCTCAAGTGAAGAAGCCCAAGTCTAGACCTAAGCCTGAGACTGAGTGCTTCTACTGCAAAGGGACTGGTCATTGGAAGCGGAACTGCCCCAAGTATTTGGCGGAGAAGAAGGATGACAAAGTGAAAGGTATATTTGATATACATGTTATTGATGTGTACCTTACTAATTCTCGCATTAGCGCCTGGGTATTTGATACTGGTTCTGTTGCTAATATTTGCAACTCGAAACAGAGGCTACGGATTAAGCGAAGATTGGCTAAGGACAAGGTGGTGATGCGCGTGGGAAATGGTTCCGAAGTCGATGTGATCGCCGTCGGCACGCTACCTCTACATCTACCTTCGGGATTAGTTTTAGACCTAAATAATTGTTATTTGGTGCCAGCGTTGAGCATGCACATTATATCTGCGAGATAGTTATTCATTTAAATTGGAGAATAATGGTTGTTCTATTTATATGAGTAATATCTTTTATGGTCATGCACCCTTGATGAGTGGTCTATTTTTACTAAATCTTGATAGTGGTGATACACATGTTCATACTATTGAAGCCAAAAGATATAAGTTTAATAATGATAGTGCAACTTATTTGTGGCACTGCCGTTTAGGTCATATCGGTGTAAAGCGCATGAAGAAACTCCATGTTGATGGGCTTTCGGAATCACTTGATTATGATTCACTTGATGCTTGCGAACCATGCCTCATGGGCAAGATGACTAAGACTCCATTCTCCGGAACAATGGAGTGAGGACAGACTTGTCGGAAATAATACATACTAATGTATGCGGTCCGATGAGTGTTCATGTTTGCGGCGGGTATCATTATTTTCTTACCTTCACAGATGATTTGAGCAGATATGGGTATATCTACTTGATGAAACATAAGTCTGAAACATTTGAAAAGTTCAAAGAATTTCAGAGTGAAGTGGAAAATCATCATAACAAGAAAATAAAGTTTCTATGATCTAGTCGTGGAGGAGAATATTTGAGTTACGAGTTTGGTCTTCATTTGAAACAATGCGGAATAGTTTCGCAACTCACCCCACCCGGAACACCACAGCGTAATGGTGTGTCCGAACGTCATAATCGTACTTTATTAGATATGGTGCAATCTATGATCTCTCTTACTGATTTACCGCTATCGTTTTGGGGTTAGGCTTTAGAGACGGTTGCATTTACATTAAATAGGGCACCATCTAAATCCGTTGAGACGACACCTTATGAACTATGGTTTGGCAAGAAACCCAAGTTGTCGTTTCTTAAAGTTTGGGGCTGCGATGCTTATGTGAAAAAGCTTCAACCTGATAAGCTCGAACCAAATCGGAGAAATGTGTCTTCATAGGATACCCAAAGGAGACTGTTGGGTACACCTTCTATCACAGATCCGAAGGCAAGATATTCGTTGCTAAGAATGGATCCTTTCTAGAGAAGGAGTTTCTCTCGAAAGAAGTGAGTGGGAGGAAAGTAGAACTTGATAAGGTAACTGCACCTGCTCCCTTATTGGAAAGTAGTTCACCACAGAAATCAGTTCCAGTGATTCCTACACCAGTAAGTGAGGAAGCTAATGATGATGATCATGAAACTTCTGATCAAGTTACTACCGAACCTCGTAGGTCATCCAGAGTAAGATCCGCACCAGAGTGGTATGATAATCCTGTTCTGGAGGTCATGTTACTTGACAATGATGAACCTACGAACTATGAGGAAGCGATGATGAGCCCAGATTCCGCAAAATGGCTTGAGGCCATGAAATCTGAGATGGGGTCCATGTATGAGAACAAAGTGTGGACTTTGGTTGACTTGCATGATGATCAGCAAGCCATAGAGAATAAATGGATCTTCAAGAAGAAGATTGACGCTGACGGTAATGTTACTGTCTACAAAGCTCGACTTGTTGCGAAAGGTTTTCGACAAGTTCAAGGATTTGACAACTATGAGACCTTCTCACCCGTAGCGATGCTTAAGTCCGTTCGAATAATCATGTTAGCAATTGCCGCATTTTATGATTATGAAATTTGGCAAATGGATGTCAAAACTGCATTCCTTAATGGATATCTTAAAGAAGAGTTGTATATGATGCAACCAGAAGGTTTTGTCGATCCAAAAGGTGCTAACAAAGTGTGTAAGCTCCAACGATCCATTTATGGACTGGTGCAAGCATCTCGGAGTTTGAATATACGCTTTGATAGTGTGATCAAAGCATATGGTTTTATACAGACTTTTGGAGAAGCATGTATTTACAAGAAAATGAGTGGGAGCTCTATAGCATTTCTGATATTATATGTGTATGACATATTATTGACCAGAAATGATACTGAATTTCTGAATAGCATAAAAGGACACTTGCATAAGAATTTTCAATGAAAGACCTCGGTGAAGCTGCTTATATATTAGGCATCAAGATCTATAGAGATAGATCAAGACGCTTAATTGGACTTTCACAAAGCACATACCTTGATAAAGTTTTGAAGAAGTTCAAAATGGATCAAGCAAAGAAAGGGTTCTTGCCTATATTACAAGGTGTGAAGTTGAGTCAGACTCAATGCCCGACCACTACAGAAGATAGAGAGAAAATGAAAGTCATTCCCTATGCTTCAGCCATAGGTTCTATCATGTATGCAATGCTGTGTATCAGACCTAATGTGTGCCTTGCTATTAGTTTAGCAGGGAGGTACCAAAGTAATCCAGGAGTGGATCAGTGGACAGTGGTCAAGAACATCCTGAAATACCTGAAAAGGACAAAGGATATGTTTCTCGTTTATGGGGGTGACAAAGAGCTCATAGTAAATGGTTACGTCGATGCAATGTTTGACACTGATCCGGATGACTCTAAGTCACAAACCGGATACGTATTTGTATTGAATGGTGGAGCTATCAGTTGGTGCAGTTCCAAGCAGAGCGTCATGGCGGGATCTACGTGTGTAGCGGAGTACATAGCTGCTTCGGAAGCACCAAATGAAGGAGTCTGGATGAAGGAGTTCATATCAAATCTAGGTGTCATACCTAGTGCATCAGGTCCAATGAAAATCTTTTGTGACAATACTGGTGCAATTGCCTTGGCAAAGGAATCCAGATTTCACAAGAGAACCAAGCACATCAAGAGATGCTTCAATTCCATCCGCGATCAAGTCAAGTTGGGAGACATAGAGTTTTGCAAGATACATATGGATTTGAATGTTGTAGACCCGTTGACTAAGCCTCTCTCACGAGCAAAACATGATCAGCACCAAGACTCCATTGGTGTTAGAATCATTACTATGTAATCTAGATTATTGACTCTAGTGCAAGTGGGAGACTGAAGGAAATATGCCCTAGAGGCAATAATAAAGTTGTTATTTATATTTCCTTATATCATGATAAATGTTTATTATTCATGCTAGAATTGTATTAACCGGAAACTTAATACATGTGCGAATACATAGACAAAATGAGTGTCACTAGTATGCCTCTACTTGACTAGCTCGTGAATCAAAGATGGTTAAGTTTCCTAGCCATGGACATGATTTGTCATTTGATTAACGGGATCACATCATTAGAGAATCATGTGATTGACTTGACCCATCTATTAGCTTAGCACGATGATCGTTTAGTTTGTTATTTTTGCTTTCTTCATAACTTATACATGTTCCTATGACTATGAGATTATGCAACTCCCGAATACCGGAGGAACACTTAGTGTGCTATCAAACGTCACAACATAACTGGGTGATTATAAAGATGCTCTACAGGTGTTTTCGATGGTGTTTGTTGAGTTGGCATAGATCGAGATTAGGATTTGTCACTCCGATTGTCGGAGAGGTATCTCTAGGCCCTCTCGGTAATGCACATCACTATTAGCCTTGCAAGCAATGTGACTAATGAATTAGTTACGGGATGATGCATTACGGAACGAGTAAAGAGACTTGCCGGTAACGAGATTGAACTAGGTATTGAGATACCGACGATCGAATCTCGGGCAAGTAACATACCGATGACAAAGGGAACAACGTATGTTGTTATGCGGTTTGACCGACAAAGATCTTCGTAGAATATGTAGGAACCAATGTGAGCATCTAGGTTCTGCTATTGGTTATTGACCGGAGATGAGTCTCGATCATGTCTACATAGTTCTCGAAACCGTAGGGTCCGCATGTGTAACGTTCGATGACGATCGGTATTATGAGTTTGTGTGTTTTGATGTACCGAAGGTTGTTCAGAGTCCCGGATGTGCTCACGGATATGACGAGGAGTCTCGAAATGATCGATACATAAGGATCGATATATTGGAAGGCTATGTTTGGACATTGGAATGGTTCCGGGTGAGTTCGGGCATTTACCGGAGTACCAGGGGGTTACCGGAATCTCCCCCGAGGAGTTATTGGGCCTTAATGGGCCATAGTGGAGAAAGAGAGAGGGGCAGCCAGGGCAGGCCGCGCCCCCCTCTCCCTTGGGTCCGAACTGGACTAGGGAAGGGGGGCGGCGCCCCCCTTTCCTTCTCCCTCTCTCCTCCTTCCCTCTTCTCCTACTCCAACTTGGGAAAGGGGGAATCCTACTCCCACCGGGAGTAGGACTCCCCCCTTGGGCGCGCCATGAGAGGGATGGACCTTCCCCTCCTCCACTCCTTTATATACGGGGGAGGGAGCACCCCATAGACACACAAGTTGATTGTTTAGCCGTGTTGTCGGAGTAATGGGCCACGGGTAGGCTAACCCGAGCCCCAGAACCTTTCAGAACATTGGGGCAGACTGCGCCCCTCAAGACCCCACGATGAAGAGCCGCCTCCTGGGAGTTGGAAGCAACTGTCCCTCACGGCCGAATCCCAGGGACGGCTTCGAGTTAAGCCGACTCTTGGCTGACGACTTCGAGTTAAGCCGACTCTTGGCTGACGACTTCGAGTTAAGCCGACTCTTGGCTGACGACTTCGAGATGAGCCGACTCTTGGCTGGCGACTTCAAGATAAGACGACTATGGGAGTCGGCCCGCGAGTCCAACCATTTCCTGCCTTCGCCATGATGGATGGGGCGGGGTACGGTCATTGTGTGGCCGTCTCTACCCTGCCTACGAGGGGCTGGCATGGCTACAGTGCGCCGTATCGCTGGAAATCTCCATCGTGGCGTGGCACTGTTGCCATGCCTGCCCTGACCTCAGCCTCAATGGGCGGCGCACTGTGCCCACAACGGCCTACCTGTACGGCCCGGAGACGGCAGGACCCGCCCGTCAGCGGGAGAACAGAAGACGGCGAGAGCGCCCCGAAGACGGACCCGTGGGAGACGGCCCCCTGGAGTCGGCCGACCCCTCCCACGGGCCCCGCACGCCATTAACCAGACAAGACGGGGAATGGCGACAGTGATCGTCCGCCAGACGGCGGCACTGTTGCCATGACCCCATGACCAAGCCAGCGTCATCAGAAGCACTACTACAGTACCAGACCTGTCGGTGGGCCCCAGCAGTCGGCGGAGAAGACGACGGCCTGAGAGACAGATGGCTGGGACCCGCGCCCAGCCGGATTACCATTGTATCCCTGGGGGGCAGGCCTATATAAGCCCCTCGGGGCACCCATGCAAGGGGGATAGCTTCTCTAGTATTAGACCCGATCATATAGGAAGGAGGGAGCTAGCCTTGCCCTCTCCTACCTCCAAAAAACAGCTCTAGGAGCAACCTTGTATTCACTTTGCCATAGTGATCATGCGGAGACCCCGCAGAGCAGCAGTAGGGGTGTTATCTTCTCGGAGAGCCCTGAAGCTGGGTAAGATCCGTCGTCGTGCATGTCTTCGCCTCATCCCGCTTTCGGGCACCGGCAACGTTCTACTCGCTCCCACCATGATAAGCCATGCTTTGGCATATGTCGTACCCAACCCCCGACATTTGGCGCCCACCATGGGGCGAGGTGCACCATCGTCCGGAGACCTGCTCTGGACGGGAACCCTATTCCTCCCTGGCGAGCGCAGCCAGACTGGCACACCAGACGGAGTCTGCGCCGACATGCTGCATGGCGCTGAGATCGCTTGTGCAGCCAGCTGCCTCGCCGAACTTCTCGGCGAGGTTCGCCTCTCCGACGAGCCTGCATCCGACGCAGGCACGGGCGGCCCCGAGAGCCTCCTCGCGGGCCTCCTCGACCAACTCCATGTCGCCGGCGAGCCTGCCGTAGACCTGGAGTCCATAGGCTCCACCGACCCGATGCTGTCGACTCCGACACCGTGTCGCTCGACACGTTTCCCACCAACGTGGTGGTCTACGACGAGCCGCTCCCTTGCGTAGAGAGCGGCGGAAGCACCGTCACGGAGGTTCTCGTCCTCGATCATGGCGAGCGCTCCAGCGAAGGCGCTCACGACCCGCTCGACGCGGCTCTGTGAGACCTGTCCGCGCTGATTCCGGGAGATGCTGACGCCGAGATGCTGGAAGCGCGCCGCCTTCAGCTCGTCGAGGGAGCGAAGAAGCTGGCAAGCATGAGACGCTTGTCAGAAGCCTACCAGCGTGAGATGGATCGCGCCGTGGGCAGCTCGTCGACTCCGACTGGGCCTAGCCGCCTAGGCGCGGTCCGGTAACGCGGCGTGGCAATCGCCAAACTGTTTGGGGCCGATCGCCCTGTGTACGCCACACCTGGGGAGAACATCCGCGCCGCCCAGGCGGCGGCAGACGAGCTGGACAACTTCGAGGGTGAGGAGCGCCGCTTGATGACGGAGCGAGTTCAGCAACTCCTCGATGCGACTACCGCGCAGAACGAAGCCGGCTGTCGCACGGAGGCGCCGCAACGACAAAACGACGACTTGCCTCCCCGCCGAGATCAAGGCGCGACGTCTCGGACACCGACTGGCGGAGTCCGCGGAAAGAAAGACAAGGAGCCGGCTGTCACCCACATCGGACTCGCATCACCATCGAGCGCGACCAAGACGGCCGCCCCAAAGCAGTAGAACGGCGGGACGACTATGTGCCTCCTCCTCCTCGCAAAGAAAGACGAGTCTCCCCGCCACCCGTTGAGCATCCGACTCTCGGCGACCGCCTTGGCCGCCGAGAGGGAGTCGTAGAAAATGACGCCCACCACCGGATCGACCGACTCCACCGATCCCTGGCACTAGAAGAAGAAGACGAGTTGGGTCCTCCCTGTTTTGGACCCCGCATCCGGGACGAGCCCTTTCCCAAAGGGTTCACGCTCCCCAAAGATACGCCCAAGTACACCGGCACCATGAAGCCGGAGGACTGGCTGATTGATTACTCCACGGCCGTCAATATAGCAAATGGCAACAAGCGTGTTGCCGTAAGGTATGTTCCACTCATGCTCCAGGGCATGGCCCGGACATGGTTGAACAGCCTGAAGCCCCGCAGCATCAACAGCTGGGTCGACTTCACCGAAGCCTTCGTTCTCAACTTCACGAGCACATACAAGAGGCCTCCCAAGCCTCGCCAGCTCTCCATGTGCGTGCAAGGCCCCAACGAGTCGACTCGCGACTACCTCACGCGCTGGGCCGAGCTTCGGAACTCCTGCGAGGCCGTGCATGAGGTGCAGGCTATCGAGTACTTCACTGCCGGGTGTAGAGAAGGCACCCTCCTCAAGCACAAGCTCCTCTGCGACGAGCCGGAGACCCTAGACGAGCTGCTAATCATAGCAGACAAGTACGCCACAGCCGACTCCTCGATGAAGGCGGAGATCCAAGTTAGTGCGACTGGCAAAGTTGCCCCTCAGGCTCCCAGAACTCCGGCTGGGGACAGCAGTCGGCGGCAACCTCAGAACGACCACAAGCGCAAAGCCCCACAGCTGGCTTCCAGCAGCCGACAAGTTGCGGCAATCGAAGACCAACAGCCAGAGGAGCAGCCTCCGGCCAAGCGGCAGAAAGGCGGCAAGTCCAACTGGTTGCCGGCCTTCTCCTACAAGCAGACCCTAGATGGCCCCTGCAAGTTCCACAGCGGCGCGAAGCCGTCAAACCACACCACCCGGAAGTGCCACTGGCTCACCAGAATCGCTAAGGGAGACGGCCTCCTACCTCCCCCGCCTGCTGGGCCGCCGCCTCCACCGCCGCCCCAGCAGCCGGCTGTCAAGCCAGTCGGCGCAATACAAGATGAGTACCCAGAAAAGCACAGAGCCTATGTGGTGTTCACCAGTGTGGCTGACGATCGATGCAGCAGGCGGCTGCAGCAGCAAGAGGTGAATGCAGTCGCGTCAAGCACTCCACAGTTCATGCACTGGTCCGAGAAGCCTATCAGTTGGAGCAGAGCTGATCACCCAGAGGTGATGCCGAATCCGAGCTCCTACGCCCTGGTCTTAGGCGCCACACTCGCCATAGATAGGCGGGCTGCTCGTTTCTCGCGAGTACTGATAGACGGAGGCAGCAGTATCAACATCCTGTACAAGGATACCATGGAGAAGTTAGGAATCAAGCAAAGACAGCTTCAGAGCAGCCGGACTGTGTTCCACGGCATTGTTCCTGGCCTTTCCTGCTCACCAATCGGCAAAATCCTGATAGACGCCCTCTTTGGGGACAAAGATCATTTCCGCCGAGAGCCAGTTTGGTTTGAAGTGGTGGACCTCGAAAGCCCGTACCATGCGTTGCTTGGCCGACCTGCTTTGGCCAAGTTCATGGCGGTCCCCCACTACGCCTACCTCAAGATGAAGATGCCGAGTTCCAAGGGGATTCTAACCGTAGCCGGCGACTACAGAAAGTCGTCCGCTTGCGCGGCCGAAAGCAGTCGGCTGGCCGAGTCCTTGGTGATCGCAGCTGAGAAGCGGCTTCTTGATCGGGTTGTGGCGATGGCCGGCAAGCAGCCCTAAATGTCGCCCGACCCCAAGGAGTCGGAAGCAGAAGGATCATTCAAACCGGCCAGAGAAATGAAGAAGATACCCTTGGACCCAGAGCACCCAGAGAGGTACGCTGTCATGGGTACAAACCTTGACGGCAAATAGGAAGGCGAGCTCGTCGATTTCCTCCGTGAGAATCGAGACATCTTTGCATGGTCCCCTAAAGACATGCCAGGTGTACCGATGAAATTCGCCGAGCACAAGTTACATGTCCGGTCTGATGTGAAGCCTGTCAGGCAGCCCTTGCGCCGCCTGTCAGAAGAGAAGAGAAGAGTTGTTGGAGAAGAGATAGCCCGGCTCCTGGCAGCCGGCTTCATTATGGAAGTGTTTTTCCCAGAGTGGCTAGCAAACCCAGTCCTGGTGCTGAAGAAGAACAAGTAGTGGCGGATGTGTATCGACTACACAAGCCTCAACAAAGCTTGCCCCAAGGACCCATTCGCCCTGCCGAGGATTGATCAGGTGATAGACTCCACAGCCGGATGCGAGCTGTTGAGTTTCTTAGATGCATATTCAGGATATCACCAGATCAAGCTGAACCCGGCTGACAGACTGAAGACCGCCTTCATCACGCCGTTTGGTGCCTTCTGCTACCTGACCATGACGTTCGGCTTGAGGAATGTCGACGCCACCTTTCAGCGTTGCATGCAAAAGTGCCTCCTCAAGCAACTCGGCAGAAATGCCCACGTCTACGTGAATGATGTGGTGGTGAAGACGGAAAAGCGTGGAACACTGTTAGAGGACCTCAAGGAAACCTTTGAGAATCTGCGTCGATTCCAGATCAAGCTCAACCCCGAGAAGTGCGTCTTCGGAGTACCAGCCGGCCAACTCCTTGGCTTCCTGGTCTCTGAACGCGGCATAGAGTGCAACCCTGTGAAGATCAAGGCCATTGAGAGGATGGAAGTACCCCGCCGACTGCTAGATGTGCAAAAGTTCACCGGCTGTTTGGCGTCCATCAGCCGATTCATTAGTTGGCTGGGCGAGAAGGCTCTCCCCTTATATTAGCTCATGAAGAAGACGACCTTTTTCCCAAGGCGGACGAAGCTTTTCTCCAACTGAAGAAAATGTTGACTACGCCCCCTGTGCTGGCGGCCCCGACTCCTAAAGAGCCCATGCTCCTATACATTGCCGCCACCAGTCGGGTAGTCAGCACAGTTATTGTAGTTGAGCGCAAGGAGGAAGGCAAGGCGCTACCTGTCCAGAGACCGGTATATTACCTGAGAGAAGTATTGTCGGCCTCCAAGCAGAACTACCCCCACTACCAGAAGATGTGCTACGGCGTGCACTTTGCCACCAAGAAATTGAAGCCTTACTTCCAGGAGCATCCAATCACTGTGGTCTGCACAGCCCCACTTGCCGAGATCATCGGAAGCCGAGATGCTTCTGGACGAGTGGCCAAATGGGTCATCGATCTGGCTCCCTACACCATCTACTACCAGCCCCGCACCGCCATCAAGTCGCAAGCACTGGCCGACTTCCTCGTCGACTCGGCCGAGACCCAGTACCTGCCGCCAGCGCCCGACTCCACCCATTGGCGGATGCATTTCGACGGCTCCAAGATGCGCACCGGCTTGGGAGCCGACGTCGTCCTCACTTCCCTCAAAGGCGACAAGCTCAGATATGCGCTGCAGATCCATTTTGCCGCCTCCAACAACGTCGTTGAGTACGAGGCGTTCATTCACGGGCTCCGGCTTGCCAAAGAGCTTGGCATTCACCGGATCCTGTGTTATGGAGACTCCGACTTAGTGGTCCAGCAGTCATCTGGCGACTGGGACGCCAAGGATGCAAACATGGCGAGCTACCGCTTCCTTGTACAGCAACTCAGTGGATACTTCGAGGGGTGCGAGTTCCTCCACGTACCAAGGAATGACAACAACCAAGCAGACGTCTTGGCACGAATCGGCTCCACCCGCCAAGCAATACCATCCAGCGTCGCCCTTCGGCGCCTCCTCAAGCCGTCTGTCAAGCCTTCACCAGAATCAGACTCCATCTTTGTGCCGGCTCCACCCGAAGAAGTCGGATCCGACTCCAAGAGCGCTCCAGTTGAAGCCGGCCAGGGGACTTCAGAACCCGGCCCGGGGACTGCGGCGACCAAACCGATGACTCCAGAACTCGGTCCGGGGACTGCTCCAGTCGGCCTGGTGACTTCATCAATCCAGCAAGCGGCTGCGGACTCCAACCCGCCGCCTCCCAGCCCAGCCGCCCTCGTCCAAGTCGCAGTACTGGTAGTCGAAGAAATAGCAGCACCCTCGTGGGCACAGCCCATCCTCAAGTTCCTGGTGAGCAAAGAACTGCCAATTGATGAAACCTTGGCTCGGCAAGTACAACGCCGAGCGGCAGCCTACACCATAGTCAACAGAGAGTTGGTCAGGCGCAGCGTGACTAGCGTCTACCAGCGTTGCGTCGAGCCAGAGCAAGGCCAAGCAATTCTCAGAGACATCCATGAAGGCGAGTGCGGCCACCATGCGGCTTCAAGAGCACTCGTCGCAAAGCCTTCCGGCACGGTTTCTTCTGGCCAACTGCCCTAGAACAGGCCAAAGAATTAGTCCAAAAGTGCAAAGGGTGCCATATGTTCCGCTCCAAGCCACATCAGCTGGCTTTCGCACTCAAGACTATTCCCATCGCCTGGCCCTTTGTGGTTTGGGGCCTGGACATGGTGGGACCATTCAAAACAGCACGGGGCGGCCTAACTCACTTACTTGTCGCGGTGGACAAGTTCACCAAGTGGATAGAAGTAAAGCCCATCAAGAAGTTGAATGGTCCAACTGCGCTGACTTTCATCGCTGACATCACGACTCGGTACGGCATACCACACAGCATCATCACCGATAATGGCACAAACTTTCCAAGGGTGCCTTGGCCCGTTTCTGCGCGACTCAGGGCATCCGACTGGACTTAGCGTTTGTTGCCCATCCGCAGTCAAATGGCCAGGTAGAGCGAGCAAACGGCCTCATCCTGTCTGGCATCAAGCCTCGACTGGTCGAACCACTGGAGTGTTCGGCCGGCTGTTGGCTTGACGAGTTGCCAGCCGTCCTATGGAGTCTGCACACGACTCCAAACAAGTCAACCAGCTTCATACCCTTCTTCCTCGTCTACGGTGCTGAAGCCATCATCCCGATGGACATAGAGTTCGACTCTCCGCGAGTCACCATGTACATCGAGGAAGAAGCAGAAGAAGCACGTCAAGACAGTGTCGATCTGCTGGAAGAGGGCCGGCTGTTGGCACTCAGCCGGTCCAGCATCTACCAGCAGAGCCTGCGCCGATACTACAACAGGAAGGTCAGGCCGAGATCTTTCCAAGAGGGCGACCTTGTGCTCCGGCTGATCCAGCGAACAGCCGGCCAGCACAAGCTGTCGGCGCCTTGGGAAGGCCCCTTCATTATCAGCAAGGTGCTGGGAAACGACTCCTACTACCTGATCGATGCTCAGAAGCCCCGAGCACGCAAGAGGGACGACTCCGGCAAAGAGACGGAACGCCCATGGAACATGAACCTCCTCCGAAGATTTTATAGTTGATGTAGTATGTATCACGCTACCCTTTGTATTAAAGTACCAAGACTTCGGGGCCCCCGAGGCGAGCTCGGGGACTGCCCTTTTTTGTTATCTGTATGATAAGAATTACTCTTTGTTATGGCACTCAGCACCGGGCTCGACTAGTCGGCCTGGGGACTCGCCGCCTCGCGCTATGAAATGCTTCCTGCAGTCGGACAAGTAGTGTGTGGCGCCTAAGCCGTCTCCTGTCAGAAGCCGCAGCTCGCAGAGCGACTATTTGGTAGGTAGGAGTAAGGAAGAACGGGTGCCCACACAAAAAATGGCTAAGGACCCAAAGCACAAACATAGCCTAAGACGGCTTCTAGCCTCTCTCAAGCAAAGCCGACTCATGAGCAGTCGGCTTGCCGCTTTCTTCTAGCCTCTCTTAAGCAAAGCCGACTCGTAAGTAGTCGGCTTGCCGCTTTCTATCCGACTTGTTAAAAAGACTCTAAAATGGCCAAGTACTTGCCTTCCCAAAGTAGCCAAGCGTTTGATCCAGTGGCAGTCCGCAGAGCGGTTGTCCGACTGGCAAGGCGACGACTAAGGGAAGGTGGCAAAGGAAAAAGCCAAAAGAGCAATGAGCAAGAAAAGATAGAATTTGGATAAATATTTACATAACATAGGCCCTTGGCCGAATCTTCAAGTAGAAGTTTAAAATACACCCCGCGGGTGGAATTGTTCGAATTAACAAAAGTTCTTCAAAGACTACTAAGGCAGATAAAATGAAGGCAAGACGGCAGCCTAAGAAGCGGCATCCGGGTTCGGAGGGTCGGAGGAGATGGCGGTGTCAGGCGCCGGGGCAGCTGGCTGGGCAGTCTCGACTTGATCGTCTCCGGCGGCAGCCGCCTTCTCCGGACGCGGCTCGTTGCTGGAGGCGCGGTCGAGCTGAGGCTGGTCGCCCGTTCCGTCTTCTGGCGCCTCCGTCTCACCTCCGTCCTCCGCCTCGCCTTCCTCCTCGGCGCTGGAAGCAATCACC
This sequence comes from Triticum dicoccoides, assembly GCF_002162155.2. Classification (NCBI taxonomy): domain Eukaryota; kingdom Viridiplantae; phylum Streptophyta; class Magnoliopsida; order Poales; family Poaceae; genus Triticum; species Triticum dicoccoides. The sequence continues at coordinate 542,472,125 of NC_041393.1, read as the reverse complement.
TCCGCCGAGTCCTCGTCATAATCTGGGTTCATCCCGAACCACTCCGGCGGCGCCTCCCTGCCGTCTTCGGCCCGATCAGGGACGAAGATGCTGGTGTCGGCATAGTCGGCGATCGCTGCAGCACGAGCGACGAGGGCGTCTTCCACAGCTACCAGCTCCGCCTGGGCCTCTGACCGGAGTGCGGCCAGCCGGTCCAGGTCCAGCCCTGGATACCACGCCTTGACGAATTCCAAGGCCCGGCGCGCTCCAGCCCGGGCCGATGAACCCTTCCAAGCCTCAAGACGACCAGCTGCGACCTCCAGCCAGTTGGCTGTCCGACTGGCAGTGCGCAGAGCCGGCATGTCTGGCCACAGGGCGGCAATCGCTTGAGCGCCGGCACGTTGAAGCCGGCGCAGCATCTAATGGGCCGGCCGCAGACGAGCCTCGATGCTCAGAAGCTTCTCATCGAGGGTCCGGGGGGCGTTGGCAGCAATCTCCGCGCCACTTGCCCTCCGTGCCTCGCGATCAGCCTCGATGGCCTGAGTGGCCGCCTGTGAGTGGCCGGGGAAGAAGTCTGCCAAGACAAAAAAGAAGAAAGTCAAAAATCAGAAGTCAGCCCGACCCATAGTCGGCGGCTCAAAGAAAGTAAATAAACTCACCATCGATGATGTCCTCAATCTCACGGAAGCCAGAAGTCAGCTGCGCCTCCTTGTCAGTCCAAGAGGAGCGCTCGCTCTCGAACTCGGCCAGGAGCGCTCGCTCTTTCTTCTCTGCCTCCTCCTGCGCCTGCTCGAGCAGCTCTTTTTGCTCCGCCAGCTGCGCAGTCAGCAGGTCGCGCTCGGCGGCAAGCTTGCCGCACTCCTCCCCCTTGGCATGCAAGGCGGTGTTGGCCTCACCCAGCTGCTGCTGAAGAGTGGCGTTGGCCTCTGAAGAATAAAAAAGAAAGACGTTAAATCGCCAACAAAGAAAGTCGTTGAGAAGATCCGGCCCGACTGCTCAGCAATCGGCCCGAATCTCGGGGACTACAGCCCGCGGGTGCGCCAGCGCGCCCCCACGAAGAAGAAGGAAGACTCACTCCGACTCTCGGACAAGTCGGCAGTCTGCCTGCCCATCTCCTCAACATTGCGGTTGAAAGCAGTGACGCGGAGGTTGTGGTACTCCTGCAAATAAGAATTTTTAGACGAAGATAAGTATCAGAACTCGCTAGAAGGAGTTCCGAGCCGCCTGCTCAGCAGCCGGCCCGAAACTTGGGGACTACACCCAGTGGGTGCGCTGGCGCGCCCCCACAGAGAAGAACAAAGAAAAGCAAAGTCAAAAATGAAGCATACCTGGACGGCTACTCGCGACGCCAGATGCCCCTTGGTGCAGCTCTGGATGGCGTCGCCCTCGGCCCGCAACTTCGCCTGAACGTCCAGAAGCGCCTGGTTCATCGGGCCCGTGTCGCCTCCTCGCACCCACCCAACAGGCGCGGCGCTCGTCGCCTCGGCATCTGGGATGGCCGAGCTGGCGGCGCCGGTCTCCAAAGGCCGTGGCGCTGAAGTCGCCTTCTCAAGACGGCGACGCGCTGGCGAGGCGACTTGAAGGAGCAACTTCGCCACACACTCGTCCTCAGTCGGCGGCACCGGCGGGCCTACCGGCTGTTTACCTTGCGCACTCCCGGACGGCGGCGGAGGTGGCGGTGGCGGCACGATCGTGTCCGACATGGAGGCATCACCGCTCTCCCTCTCCATGACGGGGTTCTCACCGCCGGCTTCCCCAGTCTGCCCCGTGAACTCCGGGGGCGGTTGCGCGGAGTTCAGCGGGATGACGAGCAATGCCGACTGGAGGAGCGCGGCCTCCTCAGCTCGCCGCCTCGCCGCCACGGCGGCTTCGGCCTCGTCCAGCTTCCTATGGACGGAGGCAGCCGCCTTCTCGGCCTCCGCCTTCTCCAAACGGGCGGCTTCGTCCTCGTCGCGCTTCTCCTGCGTGTTCCGCTCTGTCGCCTCCCGAAGGTCGGCGGCGGGATCAATCCGCCGAGTACTGGCAGAAGTCTCCGTCGACCCCATGACGGAGGCGGCGGCGACCCTCTCGAAGGTGAGGGAAGCCCTGGGGGCGAAGAAAGCATGTAAAGATTTGGACAAAAATCCACCAAGAGAAAAACAAGTCAAGAGCGGAGGCACTTACGCGGAGACCAGTGGCGGCTTCTTCACTTCCTTGCGGAAGCGGTTGGCCTTCGCGATCGCCTCCTCCCTCTGGGTCGCGGCGGCCGCCCCCTTGAGCTTCTTCGGCCGGCCGCCAAGAAAGCTCGGCCCGACCCGGCACCTCTTCGCGCCGCCTTGACCACCCAAGCCGGCGGCGGAACTCGCGCTCGGCTGGCCGGCCCTTGATTGGTGGCGTGGGGCGGCTTCCCCCTCGGCATCATCATCAGGCCAGTCAGCAAAAGTGGCCGAGGGCCTGAAGCCTCCTCCTCCTCCTCCTCCTTCGGCGTCGGCCTCCATCGCCGCGGCCCCCAAGTCTGGGTCATTGATGTCGCTCTCCGCTCGATCGGGGATGAACTGGCAGGCCAAGCCCGCGGTGCCGGCCGAAGGCTGGATGAGGAGGTTCTGACTCAAGAAAAAACCAAAAAGATCAGAAGTCGGATCCGGCTGCAAAAGAAGATAGAAGAAAAAGAAATACGACTTACAACAGGCGGGGGGTTGGCGCGTGAGTACGGCTCCTTGCCAAACTGCCAATCCGCCGCGAGACCGCAGCTCGCGATGTAGTTCACTGTGTCCGCCACCTCCGCGTGGGGCATGTCCTTGGAGCACATCCGACTCGAGTCTCGGTGGCCGCTCATCTGATAGATCAGATGAGGTCGGCCTTGGAGCGGGAGGACTCGGCACGCCACAAAGGCGGCCAGCAGGTCGGCCCCAGTCAGACCCTCCAACTGCGTCAACACTCGGAGTCGCGCGACGGTGGCGGCTCCAGCGGGAGTCAGCGTCTTGACTCGGTGGGACCAGCTGGGGAGCCTCCCAGCCGGAGTTCCAGCCTCATAAGGCGGCAGATTGACCCAGTCGCCGTCTGGGGTGACGTTCTTCACGTAGAAGTACGACCGCTGCCACATTTTCACCGACTTGATCAGCGGAATGGTGGGAAAAGGGTTGTCGGCCGTCGATCTCCACATCGCGATGAAGGCGCCGCATTGGGCCGGCACGCCCGTGACGTGCGTGCCGAGCTTGGACTGGAAGAAATCCCCCCACTGCTCGATGGTGGGGAGAACGCCAAGGAAGCCATCGCACAGGGTGGCGAAGGCAGCCAGCAGCACCACCGTGTTTGGGGTGAGGTGGTGTGGCTGGAGCCCGTGGAACTCCAAGAAGGAGCGGAAGAAGCCGCTCGCCGGCAACCCCAAGCCGCGCATAAGATGCAAGCGGAACACGACCCACTCGCCCTCCTCCGGCGCCGGCACTATTTCCCTCTCCGGCGTGGCACGGGCTCGCACTAGGCCCACGTCGGGGAGGCGGCGCGTCCTGCGGAGAAACTCGATGTGGTCGTCGTCCACCTCGGAGCCGTCCCATACGCCGGAGCACACGGCGGGAGGTGCGGTGGCGGAGGAAGAGCTCATCGTCGCAAGCGTGGCGTAGCTCGGTGCGGTGGCAGCAAGAGGAAGAAGAAGCAAGAAGGAAGCAAGGGGAGTAGAGAGATGGGCGCGCGTGCTTCACCGCTCCCTTCCTCCCGCCTACTTATAGGCTCATGGGCTGAGAAGCCGATGGGGCGGGCGTGGGATTAACTATGCCCCGGCCCCCACGCCCCCCACGATTTACCACATGCAGTAACTGCATGCAGTTACGGCGTGGGAAACCCAACCATCCGCACGGCCGCAACAAATCCGCTCGCATGCCGAGGCACGGTAGTGGCGGGCCCCGCCTGAGGTCCTGTCCCGTCGCGCGCGTGGGTGGGCAAACTGACCCCGCCACGTGGCGCCACGCGACGGACCCGCAACGGGGGGCTGCCCGGAAGCTTATCGGGCACGCTGCCAGGGACCCCGCCGCGACGTTCAAACTCTCTAAGAGGCAAGAAGGCTTTTTGCGAGCCCGACTCCAGCTAGTCGGCCTGAAGGAAGACGGCGAGCGAGGCCGAGATTCCACCCCCAGAGAGATGAAACTGTTAAGGCTCCCCGACACGTCTCCAGCGGCGCCTCACCAGCTTCCGGGACTACTGTCGGAGTAATGGGCCACGGGTAGGCTAACCCGAGCCCCAGAACCTTTCAGAACATTGGGGCAGACTGCGCCCCTCAAGACCCCACGATGAAGAGCCGCCTCCTGGGAGTCGGCAGCAACTGTCCCTCACGGTCGAATTCCAGGGACGGCTTCGAGTTAAGCCGACTCTTGGCTGACGACTTCGAGTTAAGCCGACTCTTGGCTGACGACTTCGAGATGAGCCGACTCTTGGCTGACGACTTCGAGATGAGCCGACTCTTGACTGGCGACTTCAAGATAAGACGACTACGGGAGTCGGCCCGCGACTCCAACCATTTCCTGCCTTCGCCACGATGGACGGGGCGGGGTACGGTCATTACGTGGCTGTCTCTAGCCTGCCTACGAGGGGCTGGCATGGCTATAGTGCGCCGTATCGCTGGAGATCTCCATCGTGGCGCGGCACTGTTGCCATGCCTGCCCTGACCTCAGCCTCAGTGGCCGGCGCACTGTGCCCACGACGGCCTACCTGTACGGCCCGGAGACGGCGGGACCCGCCCGTCAGCGGGAGAACAGAAGACGGCGAGAGCGCCCCGAAGACGGACACGTGGGAGACGGCCCCCTGGAGTCGGCCGGCCCCTCCCACGGGCCCCGCACGCCATTAACCAGACAAGACGGGGAATGGCGACAGTGATCGTCCGCCAGACGGCGACACTGTTGCCATGACCCCATGACCAAGCCAGCGTCATCAGAAGCACTGCTACAGTACCGGACCTGTCGGCGGGCCCCAGCAGTCGGCGAAGAAGACGGCGGCCTGAGAGACAGACGGCTGGGACCCGCGCCCAGCCGGATTACCATTGTATCCCCGGGGGGCAGGCCTATATAAGCCCTCCGGGGGCACCCATGCAAGGGGGGTAGCTTCTCTAGTATTAGACCCGATCATATAGGAAGGAGGAAGCTAGCCTTGCCCTCTCCTACCTCCAGAAAACAGCTCTAGGAGCAACCTTGTATTCACTTTGCCATAGTGATCATGCGGAGACCCTACAGAGCAGCAGTAGGGGTGTTATCTCCTCGGAGAGCCCTGAAACTGGGTAAGATCCGCCGGCGTGCATGTCTTCGCCTCATCCCGCTTCCGGGCACCGGCGACGTTCTACTCGCTCCCAGCATGATAAGCCATCCTTTGGCATATGTCGTACCCAACCCCCGACACGTGTGCGGTGCCCCTGTCGTGGTTCTAAGCCTGACAGTAGAGTGGGGGGTAGGTATGGAGAGGCAAGGTCCTAGCTATGGAGAGGTTGTAAGCACAAGGGATGTACGAGTTCAGGCCCTTCTTGGAAGAAGTAACAGCCCTACGTCTCGGAGCCCGGAGGCGGTCGAGTGGATTATCAATGTATGGATTACAAGGTGCCGAACCCTTCTGCCTGTGGAGGGGGGTGGCTTATATAGAGTGCGCCAGGACCCCAGCCAGCCCACGTAGGAGAGGGTTTAAGGTGAGTTAAGTCTGGGGCGTTACTGGTAACGCCCCACATAAAGTGTCTTTACTATCATAAAGTCTACTTAATTACAGGCCGTTGCGGTGCAGAGTGCCTCTTGACCTCCTGGTGGTCGAGTGAGTCTTCGTGGTCGAGTCCTTCAGGCCAGTCGAGTGAATCCTCGTTGGTCGACTGGAAGGCGACCTCTTCTAGGGATGTCCTAGGGTAAGTTACTTGGAACAGGTCCATGACCCTACCCTAGGTACATAACCCCATCATTAGCCCCCGAATGGATTGAGGCTTCGAGTGAAGAAGGAGTTGATGTCATTTCCGATTAACCTTTGCGCTCTAGTTGTGCGCTGTTCTGGATCAAAGAATCTCTTCGTTGACAGGGAGAAATTTGTCTTCGGTCGACTCGATCCATTCTATTTTTGCATCGAGTGATCTTTCGAGCTTCGACGATCTCCGAGCGACGGATCGCCGGAAACACCGCGTCTGACAGACTGATTTGTTGCTCGTGGATTCCGCGGGGTGCGAAATTTGGGGGCGCGCGCGAAGCGGGGCAGACCGCGGCGTTCGGATGGGACGGGGCATAGACGCCTCGATCTCCGCGCCGCCTTTTTCGCCACGTATCCAGTCCTCATAACTGCTCCCAGATATGATTAGATCGACCGGGTCCACATGTCAGCCACTCGGAAGGGACCTTATAAATGTGCCCGGTGAGGATTTCTGTGCTGCGCCTCAGCATTCTCCCTCTCTCCCTCTGCTTCCTTCCTCCCTGCTCAGCGTGCCCGCTCTCGCCCCCGCACCACTTCCCTTCGTGCATCTCACCGGCGACCATGGCCAAGGAGAAGACGGCGGCGCTGGAGCGTGCCAAGAAGGCGTCGGCATCGGAGAAGGCGAAGGCGAGATCCACCAGCCGCAGAGGGTCCTCGTCCAGATCCCGCCTGCCGAAAGGCTGGGTCCAAGGAGACTGGATCCAGTCGACCATCACGGAGACGGACCTCCTCGACATGGCCAACGAGGGCTTGATCCCTCACGGAGCTGCGAGGTTGCCGGGGAAGGAGTGGCAGCCACAGCCAGAAGAGGGTGAGTGTGTGCTTCTGGCCACTCATGTTGATCGTGGGTTTTCCTTGCCGCCAAGCATTTTCTTCCGTGGCTTCTTGAATTTCTTTGGAGCGCAGCTCCACCACTTTACCCCAAACTCCATTGCCTATCTTGCTGCATTCATGTCCATGTGTGAGGGTTTCTTGGGCTGTCGACCGCACTGGGGTTTGTTCAAACGTATCTTCACGTGTCGCTCTCAGACCGTGAAGAAGGCGAGCCCAGGTGATGAGAAGACCCGAGTCGTCCAAATGTGTGGGGGCCTGGGGATTCAGGTGAGGAACAATAGCACCTTCCCGCCCATGTCCTTTCCCGAGTCCGTCAGAGGCTGGCAGTCGACTTGGTTCTACTGTCAGGTCCAGTCGACGCCAGGGCAGTCGAGTGGACTCCCTCCGTTTACCATGGACCGAGTGAACAAGCCCTCCCCTCTGAAGCTGATTCCGGAGGAGAAAGCCGACGTGAAGATGTTGATGGAGCGCGTGGTGCAGTTGGTCCGGGAGGGGGTGACGGGCATGGATCTTCTGGAGGTCTTCCTCAGGCGTCGCATCCAACCCCTTCAATTCCGGAGCCACTGCATGTGGTTGTACTGTGGGCCCGAAGACGAGACTAGAGTCCATCCAGAAGAAGTCGACGATGCCACTTTGGAAAGATGGATGGTAGCCGTTACCGGAAACAGGGACAACCCGCGCGGAGCCAGAAGGATTCCTCCACTCGACCACAACAGCGACCCAAACAAGGTACACTTGCTCTGCTTTCCATTGTGTCCTTGTCGTATTCATTTCTGCTAACCCTGCCGACTGGTCGACTGATCCTTGTTTGGGCATCTGCTAGGCTTTCACCGAGCTGTATTCAATGCCCAATGGGGCACAAGCTTCGACTGAGGAAGGCGAGGCGAGCGGGGGCGAGGCGAGTGGGGGCGAGAGCCAGGAAGAGGAGGAATGGGACTCGGATGCTGCAGGGGATGATGACGACGATGATGATGATGAAGGTGATGAAGATGACATCGAGGACGAGGAAGAAGAGGAGGAGGAGGTCGTTCCATCGCGCTCAGAAAGGCGGTCGAAGCTTGTCCACGACCCTTCGACCGAACGTGGTAAGGGGGTTGCGACCGCCACTCAGTCGACCAAGCGCCCTCGGACCACCTCTCCGGCGCCGACTGAAAAGGCGCCGAAGCAGCCCAGGGCGGCCTCATCGAAGCCGACCATGCTCCTGCCGAAGATGAAGGTGTCCATCCCCACCATATCAGGGTAATTGTGTTGCTCATATTTTCTTATTCTGTGCGAACTTTATCTCTGGTCGACGCTGAGGTTAGTCGACTGATCCTTTGGAGTTGCAGTGCTGCTACTTCTGAGACCTCGGCCCGGGCCGATGACCACGAGATGGAGGATGCAGCGACTTCGAATCCAGGTACTGTGTTCTTAACACCGTTTTTAGTCGACTGACTCGCGACCTCTGATCCTGATTCTTCTTCGCAGCTCCGCCCCATACTGTTATCGATCTTCCTGACGACGACGAGGATGAAGAACCACTGGCACGCAGGAAGAGTCGGAAAACGCCCGCCAGTAAGGTGCCTCAGGATGCGACGGCGCCTGAGACTCTGACTGTGGGGGAAGAGAACACCACTCGACACACGGTGTCCTTCGCGAATCCACTGACGAGTGCTCAGCAGCTCTCCCTCTTCACGACTCACCACGTCCCAGAGGACCAAGCTGGTGCAGCAAAGGAGGCAATACGCCAGGCGGGACTCATGATGGAGCAGCTGAAGACCATCCGGGATGCGAGCCAGGCAGCTTATGACGCCAGCTCTGCCCTCCAAAGCAATGTCCAGGTCAGTCGACTGCTGTTTGTTCTGTTGGATATGCTACCAAAAACTTTTCTTTTCCGGAATTTATATTAGTCACCCACTGGTCGAATAAACTCCGTGTTAGCGGGGGCACGCTGAGTGCACCCGCTGGGTGTAGTCCCCAAGGCTAAGGTCGACTGCTGGCAGTCGGCCTTAGGCTTTATGATGTCAATCTTTCTCTCAGTCGACTGGTCGACTGGATTTCACAAACCGGTGGGGGCACGCTAAGTGCACCCACTGGGTGTAGTCCCCGAGGCTAAGGTCGACTGCTGGCAGTCGGCCTTAGGCTTTATAATGTAAATCTTTCTGTCAGTCGACTGGTCGACTGGATTTCACAAACCGGTGGGGGCACGCTAAGTGCACCCACTGGGTGTAGTCCCCAAGGCTAAGGTCGACTGCTGGCAGTCGGCCTTAGGCTTTATAATGTAAATCTTTCTGTCAGTCGACTGGTCGACTGGATTTCACAAACCGGTGGGGGCACGCTGAGTGCACCCACTGGGTGTAGTCCCCGAGAGTGTGGTCGACTGCTTGTAGTTGATCACAGTCTTAGAGAATGCATCTCGCACGCTTTTTTTTTTTGAGGTCGACTGGTCGACTTTGTCTTCAACAGGATTAGTGGGGGCACGCTGAGTGCACCCACTGGGTGTAGTCCCCGAGACTACGGTCGAATGTTTGTATTCGGCTGTAGTCTTAGAAACGTGTGCTTTTCCCTTTTCACTCGGAAGTGAATTATTTTTGACATTTAGTCGATTGGTTCTTCGCAGAACTCTTGTGATCTTGTGGCTCGCTACTCAGAGCTGGAACAGAAGCATACTCAAGTCGAGCTGAGCTTGAAGCTGGTTCAAGAGAAGCTGACAAAGGCAAAGGAGGAGACCAAAGGTATGTTTGGTGAGACCCTGACGACTGCTTTTCCCCTTGCTTGTTTCAGCATCTGATCTTGCTGTGGCTTGCAGGTAAGGTAAGGGAGGCCCAGCAGAAGAAAGACCTTGAGCTAGCTGAGAAGATCAAGCTTGCTGACGAGAAGTTAGCTTCAGTCACCAAGCTCGAACAAGACAATACCAATCTGAAAACTGCTCTTGGGATTGCCAACAAGGAGGTCAGTCGACTGAGGACTGACAAAGCTGCCTTGACCGACCAAGTCAGCAAATTGACTGAGAAGAAAACTGAACTGGAGGCCTTCCTGAGTGGCCTTGCCAAGAAGCTGTTTCTTATGCTTGAAGGTAAACCTCCATGTTTGGCAAATATTTCCAATTGTGGCTTTTTCCATTCGACTATCCCCTTGACTTAGTGATCACTCTTGCAGAATTTTGTCAAAACTTCGAAGAGGAAACCAGCCGACTGGAGCCAAACCTTGACCCCGTCAATTCTCCGGTGAACGACGAAGTTGCCATGGATGTTTTCCGACTGGAGTCTCGTGTCGCAGCTGTCGTGGACTATCTCGCAAGGCTGAAGGCCGCCACATCTCGCATCGACTCGACGCTCTGGCCTGAGGAGACACTTCAGAATGACCTTGAGTCGCTGATGGCCCGCTTGAACACGATCCCTGGTCGAGTGCAGGAGTGGAAGAAGTCCTCGGCTCGGTGTGGTGCAGATGTCGCTCTGTGTCTGGCCTGAGTCCACTGCAAAGATGCGCGAGAAGAGAAGCTGGCGGCCCTTCGGGTGGCCAATACCAAGAAGCACGACTTCAGATCCTTTATGGAAACTTTCCTTGCAGCTGCCACTCGGATCGCCGACGGGATTGACCTTGATGAATTTGTTGCACCTTCCAGCCCTCCACAGGAGGGGTAAAAAACTTCTTCTGGCTCGACGCTTTAAATTTGCCTCGGTATGCCGAGTGGAATTGTAACCGACAAACCTTAACAGGCTTGACGCCTGAGCACTTTCGGTTCCTTTAGATATCAATTCAAACTTGAATTCGGTGCTTGAATACGATTGCCTTCGGCTCGGAATGTCTTTTGCAGGTTCAAAGCAAGGTGCCTGTGCTGCAATCGACTTATTCTTTAGTCCACTTAGACGAGCACTGGGCTGCAGCTAAGCCCCCGAGTGAGAGGGTCGCTCTTCACTCGGTAGGATTTTTGTAACTTAGGCGAGCGCAGGGCTGCAGCTAAGCTCCCGAGTGAGAGGGTTGCTCTTCACTTGGTAGGATTTTTATAACTTAGGCGAGCACGAGGCTGCAGCTAAGCCTCCGAGTGGAAGGCTGGCTTACCACTCGGTAGGATTTTTACAACTTAGGCGAGTGCTTGGACTGCAGCTAAGCCTCCGAGTGGAAGGCTGGCTTACCACTCGGTAGGATTTTTATAACTTAGGCGAGCACGAGGCTGCAGCTAAGCCTCCGAGTGGAAGGCTGGCTTACCACTCGGTAGGATTTTGATAACTTAGGCGAAACGGATTCGCAGCTAAGCCTCCGAGTGGGAGTCTGGTTCACCACTCGGTAGGAATTTGATACCTTAGGCGAAACGGATTCGCAGCTAAGCCCCCGAGTGAGAGGGTTGCTCTTCACTCGGTAGGATTTTTACAAACTTAGGCGAAACGGATTCGCAGCTAAGTCACCCACTGAGGGGAATTTCATTGGACAAAAAATAAAAAGTGACAGATATTATGGAGGAACTATGACACTTATTATTTTGGGGTCCATGAACTACAGAAGTACTTTATTGCAACTCATCCGAGTGATAAAGCTTAAGTGTAAAACGGGCGGAGTAGCTCCGCGTTCCAAGCTCGGGGCTCGTCGATATTATGCTCGACGTTGTAAAGACGATACGCCCCATTGTGGAGAACCTTGGTGACGATGAAGGGGCCTTCCCAAGAAGGAGCAAGCTTGTGTGGTTTGTGCTGATCTACTCGGAGAACCAAATCCCCTTCCTGGAAGGCTCGACCTCTCACATTTCGGGCGTGGAAACGCCGCAGATCTTGTTGGTAGATGGTCGACCGGATCAGAGCCATCTCCCTTTCTTCCTCTAAAAGGTCGACTGCGTCCTGCCGCGCTTGTTCAGCTTCTGCTTCGCTGTAGATTTCAACTCGAGGAGCATTGTGGAGAAGATCACTCGGCAAGACTGCCTCAGCTCCATAGACCAAGAAGAATGGAGTTCTTCCGGTCGACCGATTAGGCGTGGTCCGCAGTCCCCAGAGTACAGATGGAAGTTCGTCGACCCAAGCTCCAGCCGCGTGTTTGAGATCACGCATCAGTCGAGGCTTCAGTCCCTTGAGAATCAGTCCATTAGCTCGCTCTGCTTGTCCATTCGACTGCGGATGGGCGACTGATGCGTAGTCGACTCGTGTGCCCTGGGAGTTGCAGAAAGCTCTGAATTCCTCTGAGTCAAAGTTCGACCCATTATCCGTTATGATGCTGTGCGGGACTCCATATCTGAATATTAGCTCCCTGATGAAGCTAACAGCAGTACCGGTGTCAAGGCTCTTGATTGGTTTAGCCTCGATCCACTTGGTGAACTTGTCGACTGCCACCAGTACATGCGTGAAGCCACTTCGTCCTGTTCTCAAAGGGCCGACCATGTCCAGCCCCCAAACTGCAAAAGGCCAGACGAGTGGGATGGTCTTCAAAGCTGACGCAGGTTTGTGCGACATATTCGAGTAGAACTGACATCCCTCGCACTTATCCACTATCTCCTTTGCCATCTCATTCGCCTTGGGCCAGTAAAATCCAGCTCGGTATGCTTTGGCCACGATGGTCCGGGAGGACGCATGATGACCACAGGTCCCCGAGTGAATATCATTGAGGATGAGTCGACCTTCTTCTGGTGTTATGCACTTCTGGCCAACTCCAGTCGCGCTTTCTCTGTATAATTGTCCTTTGATTACGGTAAAGGCTTTAGATCGACGGACGATCTGTCGAGCCTCTTCCTCATCCTCCGGAAGCTCTTTCCTCAAGATATATGCGACATACGAAATCGTCCAGTCGGGAATGACCACCAAAACCTCCATGATCAAGTCGACCACTGCTGGGACTTCAACTTCAGTCGGATCTGTGGCGCTCTTGGGCTGCGGAGTTTCTTCGGTGAAAGGATCTTCTTTGACTGACGGAGTGTGTATATGCTCCAAGAACACACCACTCGGAATGGCTTCTCTCTTGGAACCTATCTTTGCTAGATCATCAGCTGCTTGATTTTTCAGTCGGGGTATATGATGGAGCTCCAACCCCTCGAACTTTTTCTCCAGCTTCCTCACTGCACTGCAGTATCCAGTCATGGCTGGGCTTCTCACGTCCCACTCTTTCATCACCTGATTGACCACTAGATCCGAGTCGCCATAGACCATTAGGCAACGGACGCCGAGTGAAATGGCCATGCGCAACCCATATAGGAGGGCCTCATATTCTGCCTCATTGTTGGAGGAGTCAAAGTGAATCTGGAGCACATATCTAAGCTTATCTCCTCTGGGGGAAACCAGGACGACCCCAGCACCGGAACCATTCAACATCTTAGAGCCATCGAAAAACATGGTCCAATGCTCCGAGTGAACTTCAGTCGACTGTTGTTGTTCAATCCACTCGGCGAGGAAATCTGCTATCGCCTGGGACTTAATGGCTTTCTTTGCCTCAAACTTGATATCAAGGGGAAGAAGTTCAATCGCCCATTTGGCCACTCGACCAGTTGCATCTCTGTTGTGCAAAATCTCTGATAGTGGAGCGTCGCTGACGACTGTGATTGAATGGTCAGAGAAATAATGAGCAACCTTCTTTGTGGTCATGTATATTCCATACACAAGCTTCTGATAATGAGGATATCTCTGCTTGGATGGAGTCAAGACTTCAGACAAATAATACACTGGGCGTTGAACTTTGAGAGCTTTTCCTTCTTCTTCCCGCTCGACCGTTAGCACAGTACTGACGACTTGTCCTGTGGCTGCGATGTAGAGCAACAGAGGCTCTTTGCTGATTGGAGCAGCAAGCACCGGCTGGGTGGAGAGCAGAGCTTTTAGCTCGGCAAACGCTGCATCAGCTTCTGGAGTCCACTCGAACTTGTCAGCCTTCTTCATCAGTCGGTAAAGAGGCAATGCCTTTTCACCGAGTCGTGAGATGAATCGACTTAATGCGGCCAAGCATCCAGTAAGCTTCTGGACATCGTGCACTCGCACAGGGCGTTTCATTCGGAGGATAGTGCCAATCTTCTCTGGGTTAGCGTCGATTCCCCGTTCGGAAACGAGAAAACCGAGTAACTTGCCACCAGGAACTCCAAATGTGCACTTTGATGGATTGAGCTTGATATCATACCTTCTGAGGTTGGCAAATGTTTCGGCGAGGTCAGCGAGCAGGTCGGAACCTTTTCGTGACTTGACAACAATATCGTCCATATAAGCTTCCACATTCCGACTGATTTGAGTGAGTAGACACTTCTGGATCATTCGCATAAATGTGGCTCCGGCATTCTTGAGGCCGAATGGCATGGTGATATAGCAGAAGCACCCGAATGGAGTGATGAAAGCTGTTTTTACTTCATCGGGCCCATACAGACGGATCTGGTGGTACCCGGAGTAAGCATCTAAAAAAGACAACCTCTCGCATCCCGCGGTCGAGTCAACAATTTGATCTATGCGAGGGAGAGGAAAGTGATCTTTCGGGCAGGCCCGGTTGATGTGCTTGAAATCAATGCACATTCGGAGCGACTTGTCCTTCTTAGGAACCATGACGACATTAGCGAGCCACTCGGAGTGGTATATCTCTCGGATAAATCCTGCCGCCAACAGTCGAGCCACTTCTTCACCGATGGCCTTTCTCTTCTGGACGGCGGACCGCCGAAGATGCTCTTTGACTGGTTTTGCAGACGAGTCGACTCTTAGGCGATGCTCAGCCAGTCCCCTCGGAACACCTGGCATGTCAGCGGGCTTCCATGCAAAAATGTCCCAGTTCTCACGGAGGAACTGGATGAGCGCTTCTTCCTATTTTGGGTCGAGTGTTGTGGAGATGCGGGTCGGAGCTGCTTCGGGATTGGTCGGGTGAATGTGAACAGGCTTCGTCTCACCGGACGACTGGAATGCAGACTCTGTGGCGGGCTTCTTGGATCGCAGCAAGTCACTCGGATCTGCGTTTTGCTTGTATTCTTCGAACTCGACCGCTGTCACTTGGGAATCGGCAATCTTGGAGCCCTTCTGAAAGGACTCCTCTGCCTTTTTCCTATCACCGGTGACAGTGATCACACCTTTGGGACCGGGCATCTTCAATTTGAGGTACACGTAACATGGTCGAGCCATGAACCGTGCATAGGCCGGCCTCCCCAAAATGGCATGATATGCACTTTGAAAATCCACGACCTCAAATGTCAACTTTTCTTTGCGAAAATGCTTTGAATCGCCAAACACTACGTCCAAAGCTATCTGGCCGAGTGACTCGGCCTTCTTCCCTGGTATAACTCCATGGAAGCTCATGTTACTAGTGCTCAGTCGGGACATCGGAATGCCCATACCTTTCAACGTGTCTGCATATAACAGATTCAGCCCACTTCCACCGTCCATCAGCACCTTTGTCAGTCGAGTGCCTTCGACAACTGGATCGACCACCAAAGCTTGCCTCCCAGGGGTGGCAATATGAGTCGGGTGATCAGATTGGTCGAATGTGATGGGTGTTTGAGACCACTTCAGATAATTTGCCTTTGCTGGGGCAACCATGTTAACCTCTCGGTTAATCACTTTCAGTCGACTTCTGCTTTCCACATCTGCGAAGATCATCAGAGTGGAGTTGATATGCGGATATCCTTCCTCACTGTCCTCTTTGTCTTCGGCCCTGTCCGGCTCCTTCTCCTTGTGCTTAGACTGTTTTCCCTGAAACTGCTGAATCAGGAGTCGACATTGGCGAGTGGTGTGCTTTGGGTAAATGATATTCCCCTCTTCATCTTTCTTCGTGTGAATATGACACGGCATATCCATCACGTCGTTCCCTTCTTTATCCTTTACCTTCTTGGGGTTCCAGGATCCTTTTGGTTTCCCCTTAAACTTTCCTTGAGTCACGGCCAGAGCCTCTCCAGGAGCTGCCGGTTCAGCCTTCCGCTTCTGTTTCCGACTGGTGTTTCCTTTTTCCGACTGACTCGGCTTGTGCTTGCCGCTTCGGAGTCGGTCTTCTTCTTCGCCGTTGGCGTACTTGGTAGCAATCTCCATCATCCGACTCAAGGTCATGTCACCGGTTCGACCAAATTTCAAACTCAGTTCTCTGTTCTTGACACCATCTTTGAAGGCGCATACTGCCTGATGGTCAGAGACATTTTCCACAGTGTGGTGCAAAGTGATCCACCTCTGAATATACTCTCTGAGAGTCTCATTGGTTTTCTGTATGCAGACTTGCAACTCTGTCAATCCCGCTGGTCGCTTGCAAGTCCCTTCGAACGTTCTGACGAACACTCGGGACAGATCTTCCCAAGTGTAAATGCTGCTAGGAGGCAATTGAGTCAACCATGCCCTGGCAGAACCTTCCAACATGAGGGGCAAATGCTTCATGGCCACCTCGTCGTTCCCACCACCGATCTGAACTGCCACTCGGTAGTCTTCAAGCCAAGTTTCAGGCTTAGACTCACCAGTGAACTTGCTGACTCCTGTTGCCAACCTGAAATTGGGGGGGATAACTGCGGCTCTGATAGCTCTGCTGAAACATTCAGGACCAGAAACATGTACTCGACTGCTCGTGGGTACATCTCTGTCGAGTGCACCTCGATGGGCTCTGTTCCGGTCGACCAACCCTTGCACGATAATGGATCGCGCGTCGAAGCCTGGCTCTCTGGGGTCAACTGGAGCCCTACGCCCTGTACTGTACTGACGCCTATCATCTGGCTGCCGAGGAGCGTAAGACCCACCCCTCGGAGGGGAATAGGGCACTCGACGCCTATCATCTCGGTCGAGTCTGTCGCCATATTGATCTCGCCGATTCTCACGCCCTTCGCGCCGCGGAGGCGATCTGGGGCTGTAAGCCGACTGAACCGTATTCACAGTGACAGATCGACTGTGAATTCTGTTGCGCGACTGAGACACGGCTGAATTCTGATCTCCTGCTGCCCGGAGCAGATCCCTGATCTGCAGCAAACCTCTGCCAGCCTCTGACTGCGAAGGCTGAATAGACTCTGCTATACGGGTCGCAGCTGCTAAATTCTGAATTGGGGTTCGATATACCTGAGTCGGCGGGAAGAGTTGACGTCGACTGGTGTCGGGAACTCGTTGCCGCGCGCGCTCGTCGAGTGCTCGCTGAAGGTTCTCCAGTCGAGTGCGCTCGGCCAAATTGGCCAGACGCGCCTCCTCCAAGGCACGAGCCTCGGGGGTTTCTCCTGCGATGGGAATACGCAGGGGATCCTCGTTCCTGCGGCGAAGCTCTTCTCTTTGCAGAGAGTCGAGTGGCTCGGGCTGGTACTCTTTGTAGCCTCGAGCAGGGTCGCCGCCATCGCCTGCTCCACCACCGCGGGCGAAGCCAGGAGGACTGTGGGGCCCGTCGACCATCAAGATTTCCGCCGCTGGATCACTGCTTCCGCACTCGGATGCAGTCTCTCCGGAGCCAGTCGACTGATCGAACAAGCCGTAGAGAGATTCGTTGGGCTCGATTGCCGCAACTTGTGTAGTGGTCGACTGGCGAGCCACCGCGTGACTCACCCATCGCTGAAGCCTCGACCGGCCTGAGCGCTTGCGCTGGCGGGAGACCGGGAGGGTGGAAGACGGAGGAGCCGACCGATACTGGGTCGATGGTTGCCGCAGCAGAACGCCGCGGATACATGCACGAAAATGCGTCGCACCGCGGACGGGGAGCGCATCTACGTCGAGTGGAGCCTCCTGGAGCCATGCGGAGTCGTCGGCGATGAAGGTGAGAGTGCCGAGACGGATCTCTTGACCCTCGACCAAAACTCCAGCAGACACCATGATGAAAGTACTCGGAAGAATTGCAACTTCTCCACAAAATCGCTAAAACACCTGCCCCACGGTGGGCGCCAACTGTCGTGGTTCTAAGCCTGACAGTAGAGTTGGGGGTAGGTATGGAGAGGCAAGGTCCTAGCTATGGAGAGGTTGTAAGCACAAGGGATGTACGAGTTCAGGCCCTTCTCGGAAGAAGTAACAGCCCTACGTCTCGGAGCCCGGAGGCGGTCGAGTGGATTATCAATGTATGGATTACAAGGTGCTGAACCCTTCTGCCTGTGGAGGGGGGTGGCTTATATAGAGTGCGCCAGGACCCCAGCCAGCCCACGTAGGAGAGGGTTTAAGGTGAGTTAAGTCTGGGGCGTTACTGGTAACGCCCCACATAAAGTGTCTTTACTATCATAAAGTCTACTTAATTACAGGCCGTTGCGGTGCAGAGTGCCTCTTGACCTCCTGGTGGTCGAGTGAGTCTTCGTGGTCGAGTCCTTCAGGCCAGTCGAGTGAATCCTCGTTGGTCGACTGGAAGGCGACCTCTTCTAGGGATGTCCTAGGGTAAGTTACTTGGAACAGGTCCATGACCCTACCCTAGGTACATAACCCCATCAGCCCCCTCCACAGATTTCCACCCCGGTCATATTGTTGCGGTGTTTAGGCGAAGCCCTGCGCCGGTAGCTTCATCATCACCGTCACCATGATGTCGTGCTGACGAAACTCTCCCTCGACCTCAGCTGGATCTAGAGTTCGTGGGACGCCACCGAGCTGAACGTGTGCAGATCACGGTGGTGCCATATCTTTGGTGCTAGTCAGATCGTGAAGACGTACGACTACATCAACCGCTTTGTCATAACGCTTCCGCTTACGGTCTACGAGGGTACATGGATAACACTCTCCCCTCTCGTTGCTATGCATCACCTAGATGGATCTTGTGTGTGAGTATGAATTTTTTTTGACATTACTGTGTTCCCCAACACCACCGCCTATTTGGTTACTTTGTCGCCAGCCATCTGACGGAAAAGACCGTTGCACCTTTGTCGTCTGCCACCGGACGGCATAGAACGCCACGTGGCAGCACCTGGGGGCTGGGCTATTTGGTTATTTTGTCGTTCGCTGGCAGACAATAAAGGTGCAATGGTCTTTGACGTCTGCCAGCGGACGGCAAAGCACGCCGTTAACCCCCTAATGGACCTAACCTGCCACGTGTGCCGTCCACGCTCTTTGTCGTCTGCTAGCGGATGGCAAATACCCTTTCATCTTTGTCGTCCGCCAGCAGACGGCAAAGAGCCCTTCGCCGTAGCCTATTCAGCCGGACCTGTTGCCGTTTGCTGGCGGATGGCAAAGGCCTTCGCCGTCAGAAAGGCATGCCTTTGCCGTCAGCCATGGCAGGCGGCAAAGTGCTTGATTCCTGTAGTGAGGGGGTAATAAATAAAATGGTTGTGTGCATCGCAATGATGCAGGGGAGAAATTTTCAATCTCCTTTTCGATAAAAAAAGACAACCCTGAAAAAAATATACATGTACTAAAATGAAAACAAAATGATCGAAGCAAACCCCAAGGAATCACATGAAGAAAAATGCAAGAACACAAGTTTTGCTTCTTCCACGCAAAAAAGCACACACGCTTTGCTTCTTCACACAAGATATGTTGGCCGGTGAAACAGGGCAGAACCTGGATGAGCTGGTGGTACTCAAAACGCAACAGCAATTTGCTATAAAATGGTGTGCCTATTTTCCAAGTGATAATTGAAGTGCTCTTGAATCATTTTCCTTCCGAGACATAGCTAGCGGAGACATGTAATTAGTGTAATTAGGTAAGCAAGTGATGGAGACTTCTCATGAGATATTTGAGTGAACCAAACCATGTGGTCCGATAATGAAAACAGTGAACGAAGTGGCCACGATGGAAACAGAAGGCAAGAAGGGGACGCAAAAGACTAATTATATGATCTAGGAGTGCGTCTCCGCAAGGACTCCACCTTACGGCGCATGTCGGAGCTGGCAACACACAAACCTGCTAACTTGCTGGTTGGAGTGATCGTGGCGATGTATTCATCAGAGAGTCCTTGGTGAATCCACGGCGTTGTTGGACCAAATATCTTATAGCACATATGTGAAAACATAGCTTATGGATGGTGGGTCGACCAAATCTGTTTGATATCTTTATCTTTACCTAATAATAAAGAAAATTGGGTTTATGCCATCCGTCGTCGCTAGGGATTTTGCATAAAAGCCCCTCTGTTTCCGAAAAACCAACCCGCAGTCCTATTTTAACTGGTCAATCGGAAAAACGTTTCGTTCTTACAAAAAGGTCCCTGCATTCGTTATTATTTTACACGGGATGCTACTTTCAGTGCTAAACAAAGAAAAACACACAGGCACGAGCACGGGCTCTCATCCTCGCGTACGAGTACTGCGCCGCCGCCGCCGCCGCTGCCATGCGCGGCAGCGCGGCCGGTCTTCTTCTCCGACCATCCGCCACCTCCCCATCCGCCTCCAATATTCTCGGGCGCCACCCCAGACTTCCTTCGCTGCTCACCCCGTGCGTCGCGCAGTGTGGGATGATTTGTCGACCCGTCCTCCACAGTTCCATGGCATCCCCTTCTCCAGCGTTATCTCCAGCCACTGCTGACTCTAGCCAAGGCCTCCCATCCTCCTCTCCTGCAAGATCGAGGTAACCCGGGAAGGGACAGCAAGGCGACACTGTGGGGAGTCAGATCCAGGAGAGGCAAGATAAGGATGGCAGTGGCACGGGGGCATAGTGCAGCATGTGTACAGATGGGTTGAGCACTCACTGCATTGGTCCATGATCATGCATACTGTCGTCATAAAACGGTGCTTGCAAGGTAAGATCAAATATGTGTGCATCAATCTACCTTCAAGTGGATAGGATTGATTTTTTCTGCAATTGTTCAAATTGGAAGTAAAAAAATCAACTCTGCATGCTTACTCCCGATCTTACCTTCAGCACCTGATTAACAAAATACGAGTCTCTGATGTGGGAAATTTCATCTGAATCTTGACAAAAACTGAACTCAAAATGATTAGGAG
Source organism: Triticum dicoccoides (assembly GCF_002162155.2). Classification (NCBI taxonomy): domain Eukaryota; kingdom Viridiplantae; phylum Streptophyta; class Magnoliopsida; order Poales; family Poaceae; genus Triticum; species Triticum dicoccoides. The sequence goes on along the minus strand of NC_041393.1, from coordinate 542,451,697 downwards.
GGACTACCTATGCATTACGAGTGTATTAGGAAGGGAATATGTGCCATACAAGTTAGTGCCAATGGGAAGGCGATCTCTAAGGAAAAAGTAGCTCACTTATCATCGATAGAAGAAACTGAAAATTAGTTCACAAAAAAGTGATGGATGGGTCTCAATTATTTTCAGGAGGCCATCATGTTGACAAGAAAGCTGTTGCTCACCCTATTTTTACAACCAGAAAAATGCAACTCTGCAAGAAAGTAAATGTAGGAATTTTTAGGGTGCATCTATACATCAAATATGTGTGTAACAACAGTTTGATTTGGAAGTTAGAAGCAATGAAAGTTGTAAAACCAAAGCAACATTGGTTAGGGTTCTTAAGAGCCTAGCCTTTTCCTACATAAAAGTATGATCTGAACTAAAGAAATCTGTTTAGTTTGTGGGTTGGAAATACCACATATAAGCTTGGTCCATGTGAATTGGCACACTGTTTGGAACAAAATGAAACTTAGCAGTACGGTTTGGTAGTTAATCTACTCCTTACCTCAACATTCTGATAATTTGTAATAATGATATTGGCATTGGTCATGCAAGATCACTTGGAAATTGGTGGCTTGGTTCTGTTATACTTCACAATTTGTGCCACTTCTGTTTATTTTACAGTTTTTTATTTACTGAGATTTGCAAAACAAAAGTAACATAACTGAATTTCTGTTTGTGTCGTTTACAGCAGAAACATAGTCTGATATGACAACTTCTGAATCAAAGACCCAGAAGGAAACAATTGACTTAAGGAGTTGGAATGAGTTGATCACATTTGCATGTCTTTGCAACAGGGGTAGTATACATTGTTTGAACCCAAAACAAATGCCTGGGTTAGATAGCAAAACTCATTTCCTGTTACTTACCTTGGAACATAATGGCAGCCCTTACACAAAAGTAAGTTGGGGGCACATACGGTGCACTAGCCACAAGAGTTGTACTGATGCACCATATGCCCCAAGAACAGGAGTAACACTGTGTCTCAAGCTAACTACTTTTAATACGAGTCCCTCTCTTATCATGCATCCATTGATTCGTGTAACATTTTTACCGGATACATGCAGGAATTGGATTTTGTAGACTATGGTAAAGTGTGTTTTATCGGGTTAGTGTATCTTATACATTAAACACTATTTCCCGACAGTAAGCATTCAAGCTCTCTTTCATATGTTTCTTCACCCTACTATGGCTGCATAATAGCCTTTTCATACAGGAACACATTGAAAAAGATACTGAACATTGTTCCTAACCAGTGGAAAAAATTATTTTGCCTATTTCATCTCACATGTCTGCCTTACATCTATATGTGTGTATTTTGTGTTCCTTTTCTGTAGTGATCTTAATCCCTTTTGTTTCCATCCAGAATTGTTACATTTTAGTTTATCCTGCCATTTTGCTAGCTAGGGACACAAAAATCTTTGATGGAGCAAGTCATATGGAAAATATATAATTTTGTTGTTGTTGTTAGGTGGCCATCATTCACTGGATTGTTTCTTACTGATAATGACATGCCAATTCATCTTATATTTCTGTTTCAAGTAACTACATCTACATACTAGCATACATGTTATTTAAAAACAAGGGGTTTGCCAAGATACAGCAGATATCTGAGTAATTTTATCTACTCTACTTAGTCTTTTGATTAAAACATGAATATTTTCCTCATAAACATATTTTTTCATAGTCACCAGACACAATGAAGAAACTTCAACTCGATGAAAAATGCAAGAAAGAGAAGGATAGAAACTCATCTGTGTAACATATGGTCACATTCATCATGTGGATAAGCCAGTTGAAGCCGCAACTCATGTTCTTGCTTTTCAGCATTTAAAGTTGGGCCTCTTGTGTGTCGTTAAGACCCAGGTTGTGACTAGGGTGTAAAAATGCAGAATTTCTTCTATTGGTTTACTGAAAGCCTCCCGATGCTCCGCCGTACAACACTCAATGTACATGATTACTACTGAATCGGCAGCAACAGCAGCAGCAGATAATAATAATGCTAGGAGTATTGTGCACTACAGCAGATCAATCGTCAACAAAGATCAGAACACAGTTTCGGGGCAATGATAATTGCAGCATGCTAAGCATATACTGTATTAAATTACAATATGAGTGTAATTTGCCACTTCACCTTGTGGCCTTCAGCAGCCAGGTTCTCCTCTACTAAATGTGCCTCTGGTGACATAGTAATACTCTCATGTGCATGCACACCTTCAGCTCCATAGCTCCCACCAATTGCAGTTGTTGTGTAGTAGTCTGATGCCATTATCCTGTCCAGCTTAACCCTCACCGCAGCATCTACAGCCAAAAGCCACATGTGTTAGTCAACAATCATTTCCAATCAAACAAAATAACATATCTACTATATCAATAACACTCACAAGTAAAAGAGGAGCCAGGGTGGATCGGCTCATCAGCGCGGGCGAGCCATAAGCGGGCATACTGGCCACAGGCCTGGAGCGCGTCGCGGTGGGACACGCTCACTGCGGAAGCAGGGAGAGCGGCACGCATGGAGGTTCTTGAGCTTGCCGATGATGGCGGTGAAGCTGGGCCTGGAGCTGCTGGGCTTGGAGCGCATCACCTCCTTCTGCTCCTGATTAAGCCTCTGGCCGACGCGGCCGCCTCATCATCTACGTGATGTGGTTCTTCTTCTTGCGCACATACCGCAAGAGGTCACGGCCATCGCGACCGTGCGCCGCCAAGGTCGATGACCATAGTCAAGGCAGCATGGGACCAAAGCTAGGATGTGGCGCTCGGGGCAGTGCATAGACGACGCCGGGGAGACCATGCTGAGGCGTGGGTCGGTGGGAGTGTTGAATCCACTTGGTAGAGGAGGTAGTGTGGGCTGATATGTGCATGAGGGGTGCTGGAAAGCGACGGTTCTCACCGTCGGCGGCTGGAATCGACCGGCAACCGTGAGGTGGAGAAGGGGATCGAGGACAGCTTCAGTGAGAGAGTTCGGGAGGGAGGATAAAACAGTACAGATGGAGGAGAGAACACAGAGACACAGGGGGCCGCCCGCGCATGGCACCGTGAGCTAGCAGGGGCGGCTGGGCCGACCGGCCCCAATAAGGTAGAAAAAGAGCCTGCTTATTACTCCATGCTACCTTATCTATATTCTTTTACCCCTCAAAAAAATCTATATCTTGTTTTTGCCAAAATACCTGACTTTATCTATATCTATTATATTGTATGCTTACTAATAATACAATGTTCACTTAGAGGTGGATAGCAAGGCTGTGGCGATGATGCTCAAAGGTTGGCAGGGTTAGAAAATCCAGAAAATAATGTGGCTAACATAGCACGAGAAGTTCAGGACCCATCGAATTGTATTCTCGAAATTGTATCAGACAAGTTTCCTAATGCTTTTTTTTAAGAAATGAAGTGGCTTATTGATCCTAAAAATGAAGTGCATCTCTGAGGAAGCCGCTGATCGATCGGGCTCTGCTCCTTAGCATGTCCAATTGGCCGCAGGTCGTGTCCTGAAATGCTGAGGTACATTGAAATACATATTGCTTTCGGCGCTCGACAAAACCACTGTTGTTGAAATTCCAATGCAAGGCCTGCGTCCTGCTGCGCAGGGGATTTTTCTATGTCCATGTTGAGTTGTCGGTAAAGCTAAGAATGTTAATGAAAAAAATAAATAGACTTTGTTTTAAACAAGAAACGTGGGGAGCCAAAACACTATTTTAGTACAATATTTTTAATATAAATAATATCCAATTAGATCACTTTCGTTGAATGTGAATGTTCATCCACACGAAGAAGCCCAAAATTATAATAGTTGTTGCGAAGTTATGCTATCTCTCTCCGAATTTAGTGAGCGGTATTGGCTAAACTTTATCAAGTTCCTAATTTCTTTTAAGGATGAGTTCCTAAAAAAATTCATAGAAAAATATATTTTGATGTAGGTAAAGAAATATATTCTATAAGATTAGCATGTCCTATTTCAATAATTTGAGATCTTGAAAACAATTGACTAAAATTTGCATGAACAACTAATGTATTTTTGCACATATTATTTTAAATAAACTTGAAACATCATCTTACTGCACGTACTCTGTGTCTGTTAGATGCTTCCATCCCAATACGTTTTATAAATCAAACTTCATAGGTACACTGTAAATAACCAATTACCACCGTTGCTTCCACCGCCAGAAATCGTTAATGTGAAATTTATGGAGAAGAGATACCACAAAAAAGGCTATTGAGAAGAAAAAAATTAATTGTTTAATTATGATATATGCACAATAGTCTATTCTATATAACAAGGTTATGAAAAGAAAAAATATATGGACCATGCAACTACAAAATAAATGTTCCCATGGAAAAGCATTTACAGGAAAATCTAATACAAAAAGATATGTAAGGCCAAAAAAATATAGGGAGTCTACCTGTGCAAATAATATTGTATGTTAAAGTGATATTCCTATTCTTGGTACTCCATCCCGCAAAACAGTGTTATTGAGAACAGAAAAATAAGTGTTTAATATGCACAATCGTCTATTCTATATAAGAAGGTCATGAAAAAAAAATATGGATGATGTAATAATTAAAAAATGGTCCCATGGAAAAAAATTAAATTAAAATCTAATACCAAAAGAGATGTAAGGCAAAAAAATGAAGAGTCCAGCTGTGCAAAAAATATTGTATGTACAAGAGATATTTCTATTCTCGATACTGCATATCACTTAGGGTTCTTTAACATAGGTAGGAGACGCATATAAGTCAAAGGGATCCTCCTTTGAAACACTTTATATTTCCCTTAGATCGAGTATAATACAAGTAATCAATCAGAGCATAGAGAGCCATCTTATCATCTTTTTATAAAGACAAACTACCACGGACTAAATATGCTCATCTCAAATTAATTATGCGATTGAGAAATCCATCATCGCTAAGTTGCAAAGGGAGGCGATACAAATGAAAAAAAAACTTTGAATATGTTTAAGATACACACACATTTTGAGAAACATCAAGTGCATAATCTAGCCGCGCAAATGCGCGGGTCACCCCGCTAGTTGTAATGAATCCAACACCCATTGGGTTTGATCATATCTCGCTTGCGAGAGAGGTTATTAGTCAACGGTCTTAATCTTTCAGATCCGTGTGTGCTTTACAAATCTCTATATCATCTCCTAGATGCAGCTACCACGCGCTATTTGGAACTATTTCAAACAACTGTTCTACTATATGAATCCGGTTTACTATTCATAGTCATCCAGATTAGTATCAAAGGTTGCATCGACGTAACCCTTTACGACGAACTCTTTTACCACCTCCATAATCAAGAAAATTCCTTAGTCCACTAGTTACTAAGGATAACTTTGACCGCTGTCTTGTGATTCATTCCTGGATCACTCTTGTACCCCTTGACTGACTCATGGCAAGGCACACTTTAGGTGTGGTACACAGCATAGCATACTGTAGAGCCTATGTCTAAAGCATAGGGAACGACCTTCGTCCTTTCTCTTTCTTTTGCCGTGGTCAGGTCTTGAGTCTTACCCAATACTCACACCTTATAACACAGCCAAGAACTCCTTCTTTGCCGATCTATTTTGAACTCCTTCAAAATCTTGTCATGGTATGTGTTCATTTGAAAGTACTATTAAGCATTTTTGATCTATCCTTATAGATCTTGATGCTCAATGTTCAAGTAGCTTAATCCAGGGTTTCCATTGAAAAACACTTTTCAAATAACCCTTTATGCTGTCTAGAAATTCTACATCATTTCCGATCAACAATATGTCAACAACATATACTCATCAGAAATGCTATAGTGCCCCCACTCACTTCTTTGGAAATACATATTTCTCATAAACTTTGTATAAACCCAAAATCTTTGATCATCTCATCAAAGCGTATATTCCAACTCCAAGATTCTTACTCCATTCCTTAGAAGGATTGCTGGAGCTTTGCATACTTGTTAGCATCTTTCAGGATTGATAAAACCTTCTGGTTTTATCACATACAACCTTTCCTCAAGAATATCATCGAGGAAACAATGTTTTGACATCCTATCTGCAAGATTTCATAAATAATGCAGTAACTGCCAATATAATTCCAACAGACTCTTAGCATCGCTACGAGTGAGAAAGTCTCATCGTAGTCAACTCCTTGAACTTGTCGGAAAACATCTTAGCGACAAGTCGAGCTTTCTTAATGGTGACACTTACCATCATTGTTCATCTTCCTTTTAAAATCCATCTGTACTCAACAGCCTTACGACCATCAAGTAGTTCTTCCAAAGTCTATACTTTGTTTTCATACATGGATCATCTCTCGGATTTTATGGCCTCAAGCCATTCGTCGGAATCCGGGCCCACCATCGCTTCTCCATAGCTCGTAAGTTCATTGTTGTCTAGCAACATGACCTCCAAGACAGGATTACCGTACCACTCCAAAGCAGTACGTGTCCTTTTCGACCTACGAAGTTTTGTAGTGACTTGATCCGAAGTTTCATGATCAATATCATCAGCTTCCACTTCAATCGGTGTAGGCGCCACAGGAATAACTTCATGTGCCCTGCTACACACTAGTTGAAGTGACGGTTCAATAACCTTATCAAGTCTCCACCATCCTCCCACTCAATTCTTTCGAGAGAAAATTTTCCTCGAGAAAGGACCCGATTCACAAACAATCCTTTTTGCTTTCGGATGTGAGACAGGAGCTATACCCAACTATTTTTGGGTGTCCTATGAAGATGCATTTATCCACTTTGAGTTCGAGCTTATCAGCCTGAAACTTTTTCACATAAGCGTTGCAGCCCCAAACTTTTAAGAAATGGCAACTTAGGTTTCTCTAAACCATAGTTCACATGGTATCATCTCGACGGAATTGCGTGGTGCCCTATTTAAAGTGAATTTGGTTGTCTCTAATGCCTAACCCATAAACGATAGTGGTAATTCAATAAGAGACATCATGGTATGCACCATATCCAATAGGGTGCAGTTATGATGTTCGGACACACCATCACACTATGGTGTTCCAGGTAGTATTAGTTGCGAAACAATTTCCACAATGTCTTAATTGTGTGCCAAACTCGTAACTCAGATATTCTTCTCTATGATTATATCATAGACATTTTATCCTCTTGTCACGATGATTTTCAACTTCACTCTGAAATTACTTGAACCTTTCAATAATTCAGACTTGTGTTTCATCAAGTAAATATACGTAGCATCCACTCAAATCATCTGTGAAGTAAGAACATAACGATATCCACTGCGTGCCTCAACACTCATTGGACTGCACACATCAAAATGTATTACTTTCAACAAGTTGCTTTCTTGTTCCATCTCACTGAAAACGAGGCCTTTCAGTCATCTTGCTCATGTGGTATGATTTGCATGTCTCAAGTGATTCAAAATCAAGTGAGTCCAAACGATCCATCTATATGTAGTTTCTTCATGCATATACACCAATAGACATGGTTCGCATGTCTCAATCTTTTCAAAAACGAGTGAGTCCATAGATCCATCAACATAGAGCTTCTTCATGTGTTTTATACCAATATGACTCAAATGGCAGTGCCACAAGTATGTGGTACTATCATTACTATCTTATATGTTTTGGCATGAACATGTGTATCACTACGATCGAGACTCAATAAAACATTCATTTTAGGTGCAAGACCATTGAAGGTATTATTCAAATAAATAGAGTAACCATTATTCTCAAGTTTATTTAAAATAATATGTGCAAAAATACATTCGTTGTTCATGCAAATTTTAGTCAATTTTTTTCATGATCCCAAATTATTGAAATAGGACATGCTAATCTTATAGAATATATTTCTTTACCTACATCAAAATATTTTTTCTATGAATTTTTTTAGGAACTCAGCCTTAAAAGAAATTAGGAACTTGATAAAGTTTAGCCAATACCGCTCACTAAATTCGGAGAGAGATAGCATAACTTCGCAACAACTATTATATTTTTGGGCTTCTTCGTGTGGATGAACATTCACATTCAACGAAAGTGATCTATTTGGATATTTTTATATTAAAAATATTGTACTAAAATAGTGTTTTGGCTCCCCACGTTTCTTGTTTAAAACAAAGTCTATTTATTTTTTTTCATTAACATTCTTAGCTTCACCGACAACTCAACATGGACATAGCAAAATCCCCTGCGCAGCAGGAAGCAGGCCTTGCATTGGAATTTCAACAACAGTGGTTTTGTCGAGCGCCGAAAGCAATATGTATTTCAATGTACCTCAACATTTCAGGACAGGACCTGCGGCCAATTGGACATGCTAAGGAGCAGAGCCCGATCGATCAGCGGCTTCCTCAGAGATGCACTTCATTTTTAGGATCAATAAGCCATTTCATTTCTTAAAAAAAAAGCATTAGGAAACTTGTCTGATACAATTTCGAGAATACAATTCGATGGGTCCTGAACTTCTCGTGCTATGTTAGCCACATTATTTTCTGGATTTTCTAACCCTGCCAACCTTTGAGCATCATCGCCACAGCCTTGCTATCCACCTCTAAGTGAACATTGTATTATTAGTAAGCATACAATATAATAGATATAGATAAAGTCAAGTATTTTGGCAAAAACAAGATATAGATTTTTTTGAGGGGTAAAAGAATATAGATAAAGTAGCATGGAGTAATAAGCAGGCTCTTTTTCTACCTTATTGGGGCCGGTCGGCCCAGCCGCCCCTGCTAGCTCACGGTGCCACGCGCGGGCGGCCCCCTGTGTCTCTGTGTTCTCTCCTCCATCTGTACCGTTTTATCCTCCCTCCCGAACTCTCTCACTGAAGCTGTCCTCGATCCCCTTCTCCACCTCACGGTCGCCTGTCGATTCCAGCCGCCGACGGTGAGAACCGTCGCTTTCCAGCACCCCTCATGCACATATCAGCCCACACTACCTCCTCTACCAAGTGGATTCAACACTCCCACCGACCCACGCCTCAGCATGGTCTCCCCGGCGTCGTCTATGCACTGCCCCGAGCTCCACATCCTGGCTTTGGTCCCATGCTGCCCTGGCTATGGTCGTCGACCTTGGCGGCGCACGGTCGCGATGGCCGTGACCTCTTGCGGTATGTGCGCAAGAAGAAGAACCACATCACGTAGATGATGAGGCGGCCGCGTCGGCTAGAGGCTTAACCAGGAGTAGAAGGAGGTGATGCGCTCCAAGCCCAGCAGCTCCAGGCCCAGCTTCACCGCCATCATCGGCAAGCTCAAGGACCTCCATGCGCGCCGCTCTCCCTGCTTCTGCAGTGAGCGTGTCCCACCGCGACGCGCTCCAGGCCTGTGGCCAGTATGCCCGCTTATGGCTCGCCCGCGCCGATGAGCCGATCCACCCTGGCTCCTCTTTTACTTGTGAGTGTTATTGATATAGTAGATATGTTATCTTGTTTGATTGGAAATGATTGTTCACTGACACATGTGGCTTTGGGTTGTAGATGGTGCGGTGAGGGTTAAGCTGGACAGGATAATGGCATCAGACTACTACACAACGGCTACAATTGGTGGGAGCTATGGAGCTGAAGGTGTGCAAGCACATGAGAGTATTACTATCTCACCAGAGGCACATTCAGTAGAGGAGAACCTGGCTGCTAAAGGCCACAAGGTGAAGTGGCAAATTACACTCATATTGTAATTTAATATAGTATATGCTTAGCATGCTGCAATTATCATTGCCCTGAAACTGTGTTCTGATCTTTGTTGACGATTGATCTACTGTAGTGCACAATACTCTTAGCATTATTATTATCTGCTGCTGCTGTTGCTGCCGATTTAGTAGTAATCATGTACATTGAGTGTTGTACGGCGGAGCATCCGGAGGCTTTCAGTAAACCAATAGAAGAAATTCTGCATTTTTACACCCTAGTCACAACCTGGGTCTTAACGACACACAAGAGGCCCAACTTCAAATGCTGAAAAGCAAGAACATGAGTTGCGGCTTCAACTGGCTTATCCACATGGTGAATGCGACTATATGTTACACAGATGAGTTTCTATCCTTCTCTTTCTTGCATTTTTCATCGAGTTGAAGTTTCTTCATTGTGTCTGGTGACTATGAAAAAATATGTTTATAAGGAAAATATTCATGTTTTAATCAAAATACTAAGTAGAGTAGATAAAATTACTCAGATATCTGCTGTATCTTGGCAAACCCCTTGTTTTTAAATAACATGTATGCTAGTATGTAGATGTAGTTACTTGAAACAAAAATATAAGATGAATTAACATGTCATTATCAGTAAGAAACAATCCAGTGAATGAGAGGAGGATGGGAGGCCTTGGCTAGAGTCAGCAGTGGCTGGAGATAACACTGGAGAAGGGCATGCAATGGAACTATGGAGGGCGGGTCGACGAATCATCACACACTGCGCGACGCACGGGGTGAGCAACGGAGGAAGTCTGGGGTGGCGCACGAGAAGATTGGAGGCGGATGGGGAGGTGGCGGATGGTCGGAGAAGAAGACCGGCCCCGCTGCCGCGCATGGCAGCGGCGGCGGCGGCGGCGCAGTACTCGTACGCGAGGATGAGAGCCCGTGCTCGTGCCTGTGTGTTTTTCTTTGTTTAGCACGGAATGTAGCATCCCGTGTAAAATAATAACGAATGCAGGGACCTTTTTGTAAGAACGAAATGTTTTTCGATTGACCAGTTAAAATAGGACCGCGGGTTGGTTTTTCGGAAACAGAGGGGCTTTTATGCAAAATCCCTAGCGACGACGGACGACAAAAATCCAATTTTCTTTATTATTAAAAAATTAAAGATAAAGATTAAAGATAAAGATTAAAGATTAAAGACTTTCATCCAAAACATTTTTAGTCGAATCTATTACTGGGCATGCATGTTCTTCTATTCTTGGCCTGAGGTTCGGCTTGTATTGAGACATCGAAAAGTCTTGCGGGTGCTACATCTCGCTTATGCGAGACGTTGCCCCGTCTATCAGATCCTATTTGGCGCTGCAGGCGCCCGTTATACTAATGGGCGTTTGTAGCACACCCCGCTCGCTACACTCTGGGCCGGCCCACATATCCCTTCTCTTTGTGCAGTTTAAAAGCAAAGGATGTGCGCTAGTCAGGTTCGAACCAGCAACCTCTCTGTTCAAAGGTACAACAGCAACCACTACTAGGCTACGTCACCCACTCACACATATATTCTTTTTTCTTATCCTTTTATTTGTTCTTTCAGTTCGTGGTTTTTCTTTCCAGGTTCGCTTGTCATTTTTCGGACATTTTTATTTGGTTTTTGCTTTTTCATATTTTTTGTTTTCTTAAATAAGTTTTTTTTTCAAATTCGTAAAGTTCCATTTCCAAATCGATGAACGTTTTCCCAAATTGCATGATTTTTTTTCAAAATAGATGAACTTTTTGAATTTGATGTACTTTTTATGGTTTTGTGTGAACTTTTTTCAAAATTGAAGATTTTTTTCTCAATTAGAAGAATTTTTTTTCCAAAATTGGTGAACTCTTTTCAAAATTGATGAACTTTTTTTAAAATTGCATGAACTTTTGTCAATTCAATGAACTTTATTTTCAAATTCGATGAACTTTTTTCCCACTTTGATGAACTTTTTCAAATTTGAATTTGTTTTCAAAATTCATGAACTTTGTTTAAATTTTTGAGCTTTTTTTCGAGATGATTTTTATTAAACCGATGAAATTTTTTCAAGATTGATGAACTTATTTTCAAATTGGGTGAACTTTTTTCAATTTGATGATCTTTTTTCAAATACGATGAACTTTTTATTCAAATTTGATAAATATTTTTAAATTTTGATGAACTTTTTTCAAATTTGATGAGCTTTTATCAAATTTGTGAATTTGTTTTCAAAATCAATGAACATTTTTTAAATTTGCGAACATTTTCTCTAGATGATGAACTTTTCTTGAAGTTGATGAACTTTTTTCATTTCCATAAACTCTTTCGAATTTCTATGAACCTTATTTTCAAATTTGTACCTGTTTTCAGTAT
>NC_041393.1:542435171-542439476 GCF_002162155.2 Triticum dicoccoides | reverse complement strand
ACCTAGTGGTAACTACCTCCTAAGAATCCACCGTCCATCTTCCCTAATTAGATCCGAGCGTGGTTGCTTTTTTTCTCTCAGATCGCTACAGAATCTTAACGGGTTAGGCTAGCTTCCACCCGACCCGTTTGATTATTAAATAGAGCTTTTTTCCTATTTGTGATCAACGGAATGACCTCGACCTGGTGGTTACGACTTATGAGCGACAACTCGAACAAATTGTTAGCGATGTTTTAATGGCCTGCAGCTCACTGCTGGTTGCTGTAGGCACCGCTTCTACAACGGACGCCTATAGCGTTAACTAGGAGCTCCCGCCCCGCCTTGCCTCCGGTGCTCGTTGCTGTGTCGCCTTAATGGGCCCGCTCAGTCAGGTTTTTTTTTAAGGTTTAGGTGCAATTGAAAAAAGCTCATCCAATTGTAAAGTTCAATTGTGGGAAGGTTACACACGGCCTTTTTCTTCTTACTTATTTTTCTGTGTTTTTATTTACATTATTTTTTGTTTTACTTTTTTCAGCACATATTTTCTTTTTTATTCCTTCTCTTTTTTCAAACAAATGTCGGCCTTTTTAGTACACGTTGTATACTTTTGTCTACGGGCGGAGCATTTTTCTTGATACGCTTTCAATATTTTTTGAATACATGATGATCATTTTCTTTTATAACGTTCAGGTCCGCACTACATGGGCTAGCCCTTGTAGCGTTTTTCTTTCCTTTGGTTTTTCAGCAGTTTTTGCATCATTTTTCCTACTATTTTGTTTTCCATGTTTTATTTCTCTTTAGGTTTCATGCCCAGTTTTCTTTTGATTTTTCTTTTTATCTTTCATTTTCTTTATTTTTCTAGTTTCCCGTCTGTGCACTTCTTTTCCATTTTAAATTTTTAATGATTCAACTGGCTTTTTTATTTTATGACTATTTTAAAAATTTCTGAAAGTTCTAAAATTCATGTACATTTGTTTTATTCTTTTTTCAACCCAGAAAATAAAAATACTATAAGCTCAGAAATTCCTTCTATTCTTGGCCCACAATATAACGTGCAGACTCGCACTACATGCGCTAGCCCATATAGAGTTTTTCTTCCTACATTATTTTAGCATTTTTTGTGATTTTTTTCCTACTTTTCTTCTTTGTTATCTCTCTTTAGGTTTCTCGCCATTTTTCTATTCATTTTTTATCATATTTTTGTATTATTTTTATTTTCCTCTTTGTGCACTTATTTTCTATTTTACCTTTTTAATAATTAAACTTCCTTTATACTTAGTATTTTAATAATTTCTGAATGTTTTTGAAATTCATGTACATTTGTTGTAAAATTTATAAAAAAATTAAAAAACTATGAACCTTTCTAAAATATCGCAACCATTCAATAAGATCCATGTATATTTTTTTGTAATATTAATTTTCTAAATCTGTCAAAGGAATAGGTAGCCGGTTTTTCACAACCATGAGCTTCCAGTTTTTTTACTAAGCTGGTTGCGAGCGCGCTAGTTGGGTCAGCCCATTGTCGTCTTTTTTCGGGAAGACCTTTATGCCTAGCTTTATTAACCTCATGTAACACTTACATCCTCTGCTAATAGTTTAGTAATGGAAATAGGGGATTTATCCAACCATAAGGCTGGTGGATTACGTCGCCCAAACTTAGCTAGTAAATGAGCAACCATATTATATTCCTTATTACAGTTTTCGATGGAAACCTTCCTGGACTCCTTCATTGTGCTTCATCAATCATCAGCTTAGACATTCATCATACTCCCCCCGTCCTCAAATAAGTGGACATATAAAAAAAGATAGATTATGGAGTGGAATAGAAAAAGCATTGTGAAGATGCAAGCCACTATCCCTCTCCTCTAATTACCCTATCCTCAATGAGCTAAGTGCACGTAAAAAGTGAGCAGGCCATGTGCTAAATGTTATTGGTCTTAATTCCCGTGTCATGAAAGAGAATCATTTTTTTGTATTTTAAAGTGCACTGTGATACAAGTATACTCTTTTGTGGACAAAATGTTGAATGCTAAACGTCCACTTGTTTGAGAAAGGAGGGAGTAGATAGGAATTGCCACCATCGAATGTCCTTGTACTCCCTCCGTTATGGTTACAAACCTCAGCTCTGTAAGAACCTGAGTTATCATCCTCCAAAATTGTGTGCCCACATTCATAACTTGATAGCCAATCACCGGTTTCCACCATTGATTCAGATGGGAAGAGTACCTAGGCTTATCCGTGGCTCGGAAAAAATTATGAGCTAACACCTGGATGGCTATAGCAGTGCCCAAAGGCATTTGCACCTATTCTCCTCTGACTTGTTGTTACATGCACGTGTAGTGGAACTTGCTCTTGCACAAGAGGAATTCGATTACCTTCGTGCCCCATCTGTCCAATAGGAGAGTGTCATCTATGAGTTTATGTAAGCCAAGAGTTTCCACACATCCTTTAACCGGTCGCACTTAAACAACGGGTGCCAGATATCTTCAACACCCGCCTGGCACACGTGGCATTGAGCATTTCTAGCAACATGTCGATATGCAAGAACACATAGACATGGAATGGCATTCCAGAGAAATCGCCAAACAAAACATTACCTTCCTCGACATCTTCATATTACATACTCCATTCCACACTAGATGACTAGATGAACTGCGTTGTCCTAAATCATTCCTCAATTTACTTCTGAATTGGTCATTACACTCTCTATAGTATGTCGAATCGCACACTGAAGGTGCCACTTCTTAGTGTAGTGTCGTACTCCCTTCGTTTATTTTTAGTCCACATATAAGATTTGGACAAAGTCAAACTTTGTAAAGTTTGATTAACTTTATAGACAAAATATTAACATCTACAATACTAAAGTTATACGTTATAAAAATTAATTTCATCATGCATCCAATATTATTGATTTCATAGTGTGGATGTTGACATCTTTTCCTACAAAGGTAGTCAAATTTTACAAAGTTTGACTTTGACCAAAACTTATATGCAAACTAAAAAGAAACGGAGAGAGTACATCATAGTCCTCCACATCGTGATATGCGAGTAGGATCTGCAGAATGCGTGCATCAATATGTAAAACATTATCTCATATTAGTAGCGGATCCCAATACCAAAAATGGATTTATTAGCTCATTTACACTTGTCAGAACCCAGTTACCTCTCACAGTGGCAATCTTTCTTGAAGGGCTATTTGGTATCCGGCGATCATCCCAAATATTGGTCTTCACTCTATCACCTACACACCATTTAGATCCCTTCTTAAATGTCTGAACATCCACCTATATGCACTACCAAATATAAGAGGATCCTTTCTTTGTTGTAGTATTGAGAATATCACCCGGGGGATATATTTCGAGCACAACACTCCGACACATAGAGAATCATAATTTTCAAATTCCTATAACATTGTTTAGCGAGCATAACCAAATTGAAACTATGTATATCACAAAAACCATGCCACCTATATCTTTAGGAAAACACATCTTCCGCCAGGAAAATCGTTGCATCTTACGTTGGTTTTCCTCGTCATGCCACCAATATTGCGAGACTGCATAAGTGATCCCCTGAAATGTGTAGTCTATCAATAAACATGTAGTTGCAAAAATGTGTTTGTTTTTTGTTGTGCAATCGTGTCTTTCTTTATAGTTGCATCATAACAACTACCATTTATCTTTGTTATCTCATCTCACGTTATGTTGTTCTACTTGTTTTTCTTTAGCAATTCAGTGATTCCACTAGGACTTGTTTTTTTAATCATGGATCATTCCCTATTTTCCCCATTCTTTTTTTGCATTGTCACATATGATTCTTTGACAGTTTGTCAGTATGCTTATTTTGGATTTGTATGGTAATAAATTGGTCATTGTCATATAAGATATTTTGTATAGTAGCTTTTTTAGAGATAGAGGGAGCGGGGGAGATGACACCACCAACATGAGATGCAATTTGTTTTTGACGCGCCAAGAAACAATATCTAATGTTGTTGTTTTATTTGTTTGAATATTGAGGATGACATAGATGTTTGCATGCACACAAATCATGTTATTGTTTGAAACTTACAAGAAATTGTTGCTGGATCAGATGGAGAATAGGGGCTGGAAGGAATTTATTCAATTATAGACAAAAATATCCAAAGACATATCTTCTTATTCCCATCTAGGTTGTCATACTGATCATGGAGGACATGCAATATAAGCATCACACCCGATTTATTCTACGTGTTTATCGTTTTTGCTCACTTTTGGGTAAACTCATGGGTTTTCATATCATCTAGAATTTTCCCAACAGATCTTGCTTTGATAAGAATAATGGATGCAAATT
>NC_041393.1:542425761-542434807 GCF_002162155.2 Triticum dicoccoides | reverse complement strand
ATGGCATAAAGGCTAGCCCTCTTTTATGTAACATACAATAGCATTTATTTTATTCCATTTTTATAATTCTTACATTTCTTCATGGTAACATTTTTTTACCACGAATTGTCAAGTTGTGGAACTTTATATAGAGCACAAATACATGTTTTGGATCAATTAGCCTTGTCATATGTACACTTGTGCCATTTTACAATAATAAAACAACTATAAATGTGTGCACTTCTTAACCTGGTTTCTTTTATTGTGTATAGTTAGAAATTTAATCCATTTTGGATGTGCACGCTCACCACAAAGACAAGTATTAGTTGGGAACATCATTGCGCTTCATATACCACCATACTTAGATACTAATATCAAACGGATCTTATGCATCATAATGTTTGGCATATCTTATGAGATGTAATGATATAACACAAAGTGATTCTGAATCAAAAGCTATTGATGATATCATTACGGCATACTCTTGTTGCTCGACAACAGGTTTTCTTCCACAACTCTTTACAAAAATGTATATGTAAATTAGTAAATGGCCATACTTTCCATGCCTATCATAAGTCGTTTCTACAAGTGCTAGCCTCCTTGTTTGTGTATTGATCTCTCGAGCTGATAGCCATCGCTTTTCCCATGGTATGTTATCTGCAGTATGCATATTCTTATATATTGTTGCCTTAATAAGAATATTCTCATTCCCTACATTGTATTTCATTATTTATGTGATACACTTATTCAATCTAAGTTTACTTAGTGCACATATCCAATCCTTGGTTCAAATGACATTCATAGGAACTCTTCACTTAGATGTGTAAGCATTTGCATGATCTCACCATTTAGTCTTTATAAATCATGCTTATTTTGGTCTGTCACTTTTATCTTTCCTTTTCCTCTACCAAGTTACCACTCTTCCTCCTACATTCATGTTTTCAAGATGTTTGCTTAGTTGTGTTATTTGTCATCTAGTCCACCAAAAGTTTGAGTCCCCCCACCCTCGCACCCTCAGAAATAGCCTTTAGTAATAGGTAAGGCTTCATTTAGGTGAAGGAATTTTAAAGGAACAATGGAGTTCTCTTTTCTTGTGGGCTTATTTTCTTAATGGTTGCTATTCCAAAGGAGCAGCCTAACCTAATCCTCAGGAAATCTTCCTATCCTTTAATTTTCACTGGAACATCCGCTCTATGGTCATTTTCACGTAGGCCCAAGGAGAACAGGTGCAACCCTCGACTGTTGGATTTGATGCATTTGACTGTAGAAGCGGGGTGGACCTGGTTTATGTGGACCATCCAATGACATGTGAAAGTACAAACAGTGGTCGATGTTCATATGTAACAATGATTCCCATGAGGCATGAATAGTTGGTTTCCCTGAACGTTCTAAATCTACTAACTAATTGTGTGCACAATGTCGAGCGAGTCACGTGCCCATTAGGCTCCACACGCATCTCGCCTAATACCATCTCGCGAAGCATCTTGGACCCTCAACTGGATCTTCTTGCTCCTCTCCCCATCTCTCGCACGCTCTCTTTTTCCTCAACTTCAGCCAGATCGAGGGTCCCTACCTCTGATATCCTGGTTCTCTCCTTTTCCCTCATCTTCTCCTACTCCAGCAGCGCATGGCAGGTGCTCCGGCTACCCCGCGATGGGCTCGCACGGTCTTCGACGATGTTGTGTGTATCATCGATGTGCATCGGCTCTGGAAGGTCAACCTTTGCACTGCATACCGAACTTTCGATGTGCAGGCGGGGGCACTGCTCACTACGTGTTGCTGCCGGCCCAGCCACATGTGTTGCAAACCAGCTGTCATTTTTCCCAAACTAGAGTGCGGTGAACCACCATGCATTGTTGCATCTGCCAGGGCCGCAGCCAACTGTGCTTCAGACAAGAGTGGGGACGTCGGGGCACCAAAACAACATTATCGCACTTGCCGCACATGACTATGTTTGCAGAGGGAATTGGACGTGACTGCAACAAGGTCCATGTTGCAATGGGTAACCCAAGGCCCACATGTGTTTGCAACATCATGCAAGCTGGAGGTGACTGCAACATGGTCCATGTTGCAATGGGTGACCGCTACATGGTCCAAGTTGTAATGGGTGGCCAAAGAATCACGTGTTCGCCACCGCAAAATGATCCATGTTGCAATGGGTGATAGCAACATGGTCCATGTTGCAATGATTCGACGGCTACATGGGACAGATCAAATGACTCATGACCCAACAGATCTTTGCCAAAGATCCACGCCGACCGACGCATAGTGTGGTCGGCATAATGCTTCAAATTGGCTTGCCGATTTGATGCCAGCGTCGGTCACAATCTGTGCATGCCAGATCTCCTAGTGAACCACATGTATACCTCTCCCTCTCATTATATTCTAGTGATTCTTGTCCGTTTGTGTGCAACCTTATCCCTCATCTTCTCCACCGTGACATGTAGCGAACGCCTGCACCCTTACCATCGCTTCATCAATGCTCCCTTCACGTTGCTTGGTCATTGCTATGACCAGAGATGCCACCACTTCCAGGAGGACCATGATGCGAGCTGGCAAATGATGACGGTTGCGGCGAGCGCAACAAGAGGAAATATCCGAGCACTAGTGCTGCACGATGAGGGCAAGCGTATCAAGGATGCAGTCGAGCACCGGTGTTGAAAGGTCAGGCGGCGGCGTGGTCGGGCGGTGTGGTGCATCGAGGGTAGGGTGGTGCAAAGTCACCTACCCCTTTGCATCTTTGTGGAACTGATGTCCATCGATGCTAGGAATAATGCCCATTGATGGTAGGAAGGCTCACCACCGATGTTGGGAATGGTGCATGGCGATACTGGAATGGGCATGCAATGATGCTAAAATGGCATGCCCTAGCCACGATGAGCTGACGATAGTGTGACGACGACTGAAGATGCGACAGTATAGTCAAGCATGCCCGCGAACCACCACACCACAAAGCGCAATTGTGGCAATCACGAGCTGCGAAGACGGTGACTAGTGCGCCCTGACGCCCGAGAGATGCAACGGAGTTGCGAGGATGGTGAGGCGGGGTTGTGAATAGAGTGTGGAATGACGACTGTGAGCTGTCACATTAGGGGTTGCTGCAAGCGCTCGATGGAGGGCGGCAACCTTATGCATAGGAACGATGAGCCGATGGACGGAGAGGCTCGTCGAGAGGGGAGAAGACAATACGAGGGGGTTGGGGTTTGCGGGGGTGATATGAGAGCACCGGTCTAGAGCGAGGGCATCTAATGGGTAGCGCGGTGGCCGATAAATTGCTCGGACTAGTCAACAGACACTGAGTACCTTAGGCATGTGGATTAGTTCAATATGAAAAAAATAGTAATTATACAAAAGTAAAAAACTGTTTTGAAATATACTTGACCTTTTGTCGTATTCGTATACAAAATTTAGCCAAGGAAAAAGAATTGCATGGCATTGTTGGTGAAAAATATCAACACTATATAAAAGTTACTATTCACACTTCTGGTCCTTGAAATCTTCAGTTTTTCCTCTGAAGTCGGCGGGAATTATTGCCTTCTTGAAACTTTTTATATGAGCACAACAGAAGCACAAGTTTATTTTAAAGAAGTTTCAGATTTTTTGACTTTTCTTGAAATTTCTATATTTTTCCCTCATACCAGGTACACACACACACACACACACACACACACACACACACACACACACACACGACATTCAAAGGATATTTCTCGTAAGACTGGACAAGCACGCCTGGTTCCTGAGTGTATATACACCTTATATGAAGAAAATTGTATGACAAAAGAAGAATAAAAAAATTGTAACATTTTTTGAAATAAACTTGACATCCTGTTGTATTTTTATAAAATTTGGAGAAGGGAAAAAAATCCATTGTATAGTTGGTGAAAAACAAACAAAATTAACACCATATACAAGTTACTATTCACACTTTTGTCCTTATATTTTTTGCCCTGCAGTCGATGTGAATTTTTTCGTTCGTTAATTTTTTTATAAGAGTACAACAGAAGGTCAATTTTATTTCAAAACACATTTCAGATTTTTTTTACTTTTTTGAAATTTTTATATTTTCTGCATATTAGGTGTATATACACCCGTGAGCTGGACAAAGGGTACTTCCCGTAAGACTGGACAAGCATGTTTGGTTCCTAGATGTATACACACACTATGTGAGAAAATAGTAATTAAAAAAGAGTCAAAAAATTTCATTTTTTTTTTTTGAAATAAACTTGACCTTGTACTGTATTCGTATAAAAAGTTTGGCTAGGGAAAACATTCCATGGTACTGTTGTTTGAGAAAAAAATCAACATTATATACAAGTCACTATTCACACTTTTTGTCCTTATGATTTTGATTATTTTTCTGAAGTTGATGGGATTTTTTCTTCCTGACACTTTTTATTCGAATACAATAGAAGGTCAAGTTTATTTTTAAAAATGTGTTTTTTAAATTGTAAATATTTCTGTACTTTTTTCCTTATCAGGTGTATATACACCCGAAATCAAATGCTATTTCCAGTAAGACTAGAAAAATACCCTTTGGCTCTCGGGTGTATATACACCTCATATGGGAAAAAATATAGAAATTTCAAAAAATTCAAATGAAATTGAAACTTTTCTGAAATAAACTTTACCTTTTGATGTAACTGTATATAAAGTTTCATGAAGGAAAGACTTCCCGGTGACTTTAGGGCTAAAGAAAAATCTCAAGGACAAAATGTGTCAATAGTAACTTGTATATAGTGTTGATTTTTTTACCAACACTACAATGGAATTCTTTGCCCTGGCCAAAGTTTTTATACGACTATGACTTTGAATTTTTCTCAATCAATATACACCCATGAGCTAAACATGCTTGACATCAACGTTTGGTTCGTGGGTGTATACACACCCTATATGAAAAACAAAATGTAACTACAAAAAATAATTGAAACTTTTTTTAACTAAACATGAATTTCTGCTGTATTTGTATATTAAGTTTGGTCTAAGATTTTTTTAATGATATTGTAAAGAAATAACACAAAATCAACACTATATACAAGTTATTACTCACACTTTTTGACCTTGTGATTTTTTTCCCTGAATTCGACGGGCATTTTTTTCCTTCGTGAAACTTTTTATACGCGTACACCAGAAGTTCAAGTTTATTTTTTATTTTTTTTGGATTTTTTACTTAAGAAAACTATATTTTCCCTTCATATAAGTTGTATATACACTTGTGATTCAAAGGGTATTTCCCAAGTAAGCCTACCCTTTTTTGTTTCAGCCCTACTTTTGGTTAGTGCACAATTAGATGTACTACCTTCGTTGAGAATTAACTGTCGCTGAAATGAGTGAATCTACAACTATAGTTGAAATGTGTTAAATTTGTCATTTTTGTATCTCGAGTAGTGCTTTGAATTTTGATTTGGAAATTTACGCCAACAAACATTGATATTGTGTGAATGTGCTCAATTCGTTTCACATTTTTGGAACATTTTAAAATGTGATAGGAGGTCCGGTGCACCCCTGGATAATGAACATGCAATCTTCAGATTGACAACACAGAAGTTTGTATACTCATGTGAGTGTCAGGCACGTTTAAGTTAGTTTTTCATGCTGCGGCAACGCACAGCCTTCCTTCTATTATGTGGCTATGAGCTCTGTTTTTGACTGCGATCCAAAAGTATGAAAGGCTTGTTAAGAGAATCTCATGGACAGATATAACAGAAGGGTTACGATTGCATTGTTCATGTATGTTCAAATAAACTAATCAGCCTGTCACAGCGAGATAAATTAGATGGAGTACATGCGTATTCGACACTGACTGTTTCTACTCCTGAGTGGAGTTTATGAGCATGAACTTTGTGAACTGTGAAGCTTTATAAAAAAAACACTTTGCGAACAGGAGCTCATACCCTTTTCATGAAAATTCCATAATAAACGATGGTATAGTCTTTGAAATTTCCCGTACAAAATCATGCACGTAATATTGACAAATGATACGATAATTCTTCAAAATTCTAAATTCAAACGAGTGAGAATTAAGATATTCTAGCTCCAAAACTACGACTGCATTTCCCCTAGTAGCAGACTGCTTGTGTCGAAGCGCTGGAACTGCCAGTGCGCCGTGTAGTTGCTGTCGAGATGAGTGAAGTTGTCGCCCATGCCCGTGCCCATGGGGTACCCGTACCCGCCAGATGGTGGTGTGTTGACGTAGTCCCCGCCGGTGACGACCTGAGCTGAGTACTCGGGCGGTAGAATACCGTCGGCGAAGTCAGGGTAGCACCCAAGTGGCTTGACTGCATCACACAACTCGTCGGCTGCCCACATGGTCAGATCAGTCAAGTCGTAGTCAACATTGCCAAAGCCAGGCGCGAGCATCTCGTCGCCGCCGCCGCTCGAGTAGTTGCAGTCAGCATTTGCGAAGCCCGGAGCGAGCATCTTGTCGCCGCCGCCCGAGTAGTTGCCGTCAGCATTGGCGAAGCCCGGCGTGAGCATCTCGTCGCTGCCGCCCGAGTAGTTGCAGTCAGCATTGGCAAGGCCTAGCGCGAGCAACTCGTCGCCGCCGGCCCCCGGCGCGAGCATCTTGTCGCCGCCGGCCCAGTAGTTGTAGTCAGCATTGGTGATGCCCGGCGCAAGCATCTCGTCGCAGCCACCCGAGTACTTATAGTCGGCATTGGCGAGGCCTAGCGCGAGCATCTCGTCGCCGCCGGCCGAGTAGTTGCCGCTGACAGATTGGAAGCCGCCGCACCCTGGCTCCGTCTGGAAGGGGTCGTCCCATGAGAATTGCTCGAGTAGGCCCTCGTTGTTCCCAGCGTGGAACGGCACCATCTGCAGCTGCTGGAAGCCGGCGGCGTCCATGTCCACGGGGTTGCCGCTACCGTGCCCGAGCTTCTGCGGCATGAGGGCGTCGTGGGAAGAACCCTGGAGCGGGCCGTGGCCGCCGTCGGCAGGTATGCCCAGCGCCTCCATTCTATCTCCCGTGGCCCGCAGCGCCGTGTCGATGGTCTCGAGCAGCCCGCGCGCCTCCTCCAGCGTCATGTCGTTGAGCGCGGCGTCCCAGTCTGCGAGCGCGCCGGGGCAGCCGTGCCGCGTCCGGGCGAGCTTGGCCCTCTCCTTACCCAGCTCCGTCTCCATGTAGCACCGGTGCGTGTGCCGCGCGCGGGTCTCGGCCGGGACGGCGCGCTGGTACCTCTCGAGCACTCCCTCCTCCGACTCCCACACGAGCGGCGGATCCCCCGCGCCGGCGGAGCAGACGAGCGCGACCGGGACCGCGCAGAGCGTGGCGAGCTCCGACGCCTTCTTCTGCAGCCCCTTGGTCCTCCTGGCGTGGGTCTCGGCGCGCGCCCGCGCCTTCTCGATGAGCCTCATGGGGACCTTGCGGCGCGGCATCGTGGGCGTGGCTGCAGCAGACCCTGCAGTGCGCGTGCTTTGCTTCTTCCTCTGCTCCTCCGATCAGACCCGCTTGGTTTGGCTTGCTGGTTGGAGCTCTCCGGCGAAGCGGCTGGTATATATACATAGATAGAGCACGCGACGCTGGCTTCTGTGCGCCGGAGGCGGATGCGGATTCGTCTGTCTCTCCCGAACGCGGCGGCCGCCATGAGTGCTACCTAGTACCTAGGCAGTAGGCACTAGGCCTATTAAGCCCCGTAATTTTGCATCAGTCTGGCTTGGCGCCAAATAAATGATGCTGTAGGCTGCTAGCTGTGGTTTAAAACAGTACTTGAGGCCGTGATTAGCCAGAAAAGGCAGGTGATTATAACGTACTCCGGAGGTGGGAAAACGTTTCGATCCCGGTAGAGAGGCTTTGGTGAATCCGGTTTCTACTTGGCGTTGAGAGGAGGCGTCCCCGATCCCAGCACGGCCAGCACCGTCGCTGGCGCGTCCGTGCACGTCCTCCTGCGAATAAGTAAATTTACCGGATCCGGGATGTATCGGTGAGAAATCTGCCCTTATCTGTGCTTCTAGATTGATGCGAGTGGACCCCAAATGCTTGGATCTGAGCTCTATACGAACAGGAATACGGAAGGAACCACACCAGAGATAAATATCCACACAGTCGTCTCTCTTCCACATCCAGCTGCTTCCCCATTAGGGATGGCATCCGCAGGGTATGGGTACGGGTGGAGCTACCCCATACCCTTACCCGTCCATCGTGAGTTTACCCATCACCCATACCCATACCCGTCAAGGGTACAGTTTTTTCCCATACCCATCACCCGACAGGGTATATCGGTACCCGCGGGTAAAAATACCCGCGTTTACAACACATCAATTGAGTAGAAAATAGTTGTAAAAAGTAACATATTATCATAAATTATTAATAGAAATAAATCTTAAACAACAATGTACAACAACATATTCTCATAAACAAAAGTACTTGCCTATAAAGTGAAATATAAAAATGTTAAACAACAACACATAGTCATAAATAACAACACATATGCATGCACTTTAAGTTCAGGAAATCATGATAAATTATAAAGATCATTTGAATACACATTAGAGTTTTTACCTAGCGTGATTAGGAGGGGAAATGAATACATTGGGATATTAACGAAAACCCACATGTCAACATTTTAGATGGGTACACGGTTACGCGGGCATGGGTTATACGATCCCATACCCGTACCCTCTCTACCCGATGGGTATGATATTTTCCCATTTAAGTACCCATGGGTAATTTTTTGTCCCATACCCTTACCCTAATAAGGTTTTTACCCACAGGGTACGCGGGTAATGGGTACCCATTGCCATCCCCATCTCTCTCGTCAGTTCCACACCGGCAGCCGCCCTCTCCCTTCTACGCCGACGGCCGCCCTCACCTTGCTACGTTGGCGGCTGCCCTCTCCCGACCAGTTGTCAGCCCAAGTACGATAGATTCATGGTCGGAAGACCTCGTCTTCCACCGAGATCTGGCGAGGCAATTTTGCGATGAGGCATGGCTTTCCCAGCCACCGTCGGGTCCGGTGACGACGAGCAGGTAGTGGCTTCACCGTCTAGCGCTGGATCTGGCACTCACAACGCGGCTCGGCCATGCTGCGGGCCGAGTACCGCGACCTCCTCGTCCATCCGTCCCCGGCGATAT
>NC_041393.1:542403557-542425323 GCF_002162155.2 Triticum dicoccoides | reverse complement strand
GCATGATTGCAAGATAGAAATTTTGTTTGCTGATTATGAAGTCTGATTTATGGATGGATGAAGAACTATGATCTGCTGACACTGAAATATAGTTTGTGTAAGAAAGTGATGTTTGATGAAAAGTGAAATATGTCAATCAATAGTTCTAAAAGGGATGTTCATATGTGGAAAGCAAGTGAAACAGATATCTCAATGTGTTGTTGCAAGTTGTGAAGCTATTTTCTGTGAAGTATGTGAAATTACTTCTTTGAAATGTATGAAATTGATATTTCAGTAATATGTGTAATATGTTACTTCAGTGTGTCCTTTGAATGATTTGAAATTGGTTTTCGGAATTATTGAAAGCAACTTGTTGAAATAATTAAAATTATTATTTCCAAGTAAGTGGAATACGTTCTTGCCGTAATTGAAATTTAGTTTTAGAAAGAGTTGATTTCAATTTTAGTTGGAAACATTGTAAATCTATTGAAATAATAAGTTTCATTTAAACTATTGAAATTAGTTTCTAAAAATGAGTGAAATTAGTTTGTTGAAATAATTGAAATATGTTGTAGAAAAAATTCAAATATGGTAGTGAAATTTCACTCGCTGTGAAATATGGCACTGGAAATACGTAGTTTTAGTCTTTTATAATAATATGGTAGTGAAATTTGTTTTTGAAACGACTGAACTCAGTTATTTGATGATTTGAGATAACCAGTTCACTCGCTGTGAAATATGGCATTGGAATTGGAATAACTGAAATCACTTGTTAAAAACTTAAAATTGTTTTTTCACCCTTTTGAAATACTAAATTTCACTCTTTTATAAACTATGAAAGTGAAATATGCTTTTCTAACAGAATTTGAGTAACTGAAATCACTTTGTATAAAATTAAATTTGTTTATGCCACTATTTTGATAATTGAAAGCTGATATAAGAATTTAGTGAAATTAGTTTTATCAAATGTAAACAAAGTTATGAAAGTATTCAAATCATGTCAGAAAGTTTTGATAATTGAAAGCTGATTCTAAAATTTGTTATTTGAAATGAAAATCACTTTGTAAAAATTTGGAGTATAGAAATCTGTTTTCGAAGAGAGTGAAATTGGTTTTCCGAAATAACTAACACTGGTTCCTTGTAAATGATCGAAGTTTAATTTGAAATGAATGACATGATTTTTTTAATTCAAATATGTGTTTTAAAAGATTTCACATCAGTGTAAATTGAGAGAGGTTAATCCTTTTAAATATATGCCTGTATGTGTGTGAAATGCGAGACTTGCCTCACTCGTACGCTTAAAGAGAATGGCATGACTGAAATCAAGGGACTGGGATCAGGTGACATGCCTTCAGCCAGTCACCGCGTAACATGCGGCTTTACATCTACCGTCAAAACAAAACCCAATATCTCACAATGGCCCAACAACTCAAAGCATCTCCACTCGTTTGGCCCCCAGCGCACCCGGCGATTGCGTTTTCGCCCATGCGTCGGCGGTTTTTTTGCCCTGGGGGCGATCCAGTTCTCAGCCGCGGCCCGAGATTTCGGCCCCAAGACGCACATAATTTCAAACTTGTCTTTCCCGCTGCCAAAAAAACGTCACAAGTTCGGCGATCAAAAGACGACCTATCACAAAGTTCGACGATCACCATGCCACAGTTCGGCGATCAAACATACACGAAAGTTCGGCGTTCAAAAGTAAGGACGCGTAGACAAAGGAATGCATCAAACGATGGGCTCCTCTGACGTGGGACTGGCCGGCGTCGGCGTGGCATCTGTGCTCGGGCTAGTTGGCGTCGGCGTGGCTTCTGTGTTGGGCGTTGACGCGGCTTCATGATGACCCACAAGTATAGGGGATCTATCATAGTCCTTTCGATAAGTAAGAGTGTCGAACCCAACGAGGAGCAGAAGGAAATGACAAGCGGTTTTCAGTAAGGTATTCTCTGCAAGCACTGAAATTGTAGATAAAAGATAGTTTTGTGATAAGATAGTTTGTAATGAGTAACAAGCAATAAAAGTAAATAAAGTGCAACAAGATGGCCCAATTCTTTTTGTAGCAAAGGATAAGCCTGGACAATTTCTTATAATGAGAAAAGCACTCCTGAGGACACATGGGAATTATCGTCAAGCTTGTTTTCATCACGCTCATATGATTCGCGTTCGATACTTTGATAGTTTGATATGTGGGTGGACCGGTGCTCGGGTACTGCCCTTATTTGGACAAGCATCCCACTTATGATCAACCCCTATTGCAAGCATCCGCAACTACAAAATAAGTATTAAGGTAAACCTAACCATAGCATGAAACTAGTGGATCCAAATCAGCCCCTTACGAAGCAACGCATAAACTAGGGTTTAAGCTTCTGTCACTCTAGCAACCCATCATCTACTTATTACTTCCCAATGCCTTCCTCTAGGCCCAAATAATGATGAAGTGTCATGTAGTCGACGTTCACATAACACCACTAGAGGAGAGACAATATACATCTCATCAAAATATTGAACGAATACCAAATTCACATGACTACTAATAGCAAGACTTCACCCATGTCCTCAGAAACAAACGTAACTACTCACAAAGCATATTCACGTTCATAATCAGAGGGGTATTAATATGCATTAAGGATCTGAACATATGATCTTCCACCGAATAAGCCAACTAGCTAGCATCAACTACAAGGAGTAATCAACACTACTAGCAACCCACATGTACCAATTTGTGGTTTTGATACAAGATTGGATACAAGAGATGAACTAGGGTTTTGAGAGGGGATGGTGTTGGTGAAGATGTTGATGGAGATTGACCCCCTCCTGATGAGAGGATCATTTGTGATGATGATGGTGATGATTTCCCCCTCCCGGAGGGAAGTTTCCCCGGCAGAACAGCTCCGCCGGAGCCCTAGATTGGTTCCGCCAAGGTTCCGCCTCGTGGCGGCGGAGTTTC
The DNA here is from genome assembly GCF_002162155.2 of Triticum dicoccoides. Classification (NCBI taxonomy): domain Eukaryota; kingdom Viridiplantae; phylum Streptophyta; class Magnoliopsida; order Poales; family Poaceae; genus Triticum; species Triticum dicoccoides. The sequence continues at coordinate 542,422,400 of NC_041393.1, read as the reverse complement.
GTCCCGTAAGCTTGCTTATGATTTTTTTTCAGGGTAAAAGCCTTCATATAGCAGAAGATGGGCACCGGAGGTCTACCAGGGGGCCAAGGAGACAGGGGCGCGCCCAGTAGGAGGGGGCGCCCCCACCCTCCCGGCCAGGGTGTGGGCCCCCTTCGGTACTTTATTTGCTGAATAATTCTTATTAAATCGAGAAATGACATTCGCGGAGCTGCAGGTCTTTTGGAGCTGTGCAGAATAGGTTTCCGATATTTGCTCCTTTTCCAGCCAGAATCCCAACTGCCGGCATTCTCCCTCTTCATGATAAACCTTGTAAAATAAGAGAGAATAGCCATAAGTATTGTGGCATAATGTGTAATAACAGCCCATAATGCAATAAATATTGATATAAAAGCACGATGCAAAATGGACGTATCAACTCCCCCAAGCTTAGACCTCGCTTATCCTCAAGCGGAAGCCAAAATCGATAAATATGTCCACATGTTTATAGATAGATGTGTCGATAAAAATAAAATATGGACATGAGGGCATCATGATCATTCTTATAACAACAATATATATAGATTTCGTCATATGATTTCTTATTCTCAAGTAACAATCTATTCACAATGTCAAGTATGGTACAGAAACTTCATTGAAAACTAACAAACTATAATCTCAGTCATTGAAGCAATTGCAATTTATAATAACATCAGAAAGATTCAAGAATAGAGCTTTTCAGCAAGTCCACATACTCAACTATCATATAGTCTTCTACATTTGCTAACACTCACGCAATATTTATGATAATGGAGTTTTAATCGGACACTGAGAAAGATAGAGACTTATAATGTTGCCTCCCAACGTATTCACCTTTGGGTGATGTCAATAATAATAGTTCATGCTAACGATCATCCAATTGGATATATGTACTAGGATCTTTCCAACACGAGGTGCTTGCCAAAGGATAAAATGAAAAAGGGAAAGGTGAAGAACACCTTGACTCTTGCATAAAGTAAAAGACATAAAGTAAAAGATAGACCCTTCGCAGAGGGAAGCAGAGGTTGTCATGCGCTTTTATGGTTGGATGCACAAAACCTTAATGCAGAAGAACGTCACTTTATATTGCCACTTGTATATGGACCTTTATTATGCAGTCCGTCGCTTTTATTGCTTCCATAACAAGATTGTATAAAGCTTATTTTCTCCGTACTAAAGTCATGCATATTTAGAGAGCAATTTTTATTGCCTGCACCGATGACAACTTACTTGAAGGATCTTACTCAATCCATAGGTAGATATGGTGGACTCTCATGGCAAAACTGGGTTTAAGGATATTTGGAAGCACAAGTAGTATCTCTACTTGGTACAAGGAATTTTTGGCTAGCATGAGGGGGAAAGGCAAGCTCAACATGTTTGAATGATCCATGACAATATACTTTAACTGAGATGTGAGAAAGCATAAACCATTACGTTGTCTACCTTGTCCAACATCAACTCTTTAGCATGTCATACTTTAATGAGTGCTCACAATCATAAAAGACGTCCAAGATAGTATATTTATATGTGAAAACATCTCTTTCTTTATTACTTCCTATTAATTGCAACGATGACCAAAGCTATGTCTACCAACTCTCAACAACTTTTAAGCCTCATAATTTCTATATGTGAAGTCATTACTATCCAAAAGATCAATATGAACTCTTTTATTCCTTTTTATTTTCTTAAGATCATGGCAAGATAGCAAAGCCCTTGACTCAACACTAATCTTTATTATATAACTCACGGACTCGTTTACATAGAAGGATCACAAAGCAAAACTCAAAACTAATTCATACCAAAACTTTATTCTACTAGATCTAGATATTACCAAAAGGATCGAACTAAGTAAAACGGTAAAGATAGGAGTGTGATGGTGATACAATACCGGGGCACCTCCCCCAAGCTTGGCAGTTGCCAAGGGGAGTGCCCATACCCTTGTGATTATGTCCTTGGAGGTGGTGAAGTAGGAGTTGTCGATGATGTAGGCTTGTCGTCCATCTTCCAAGGCATTGGTTCACCATCATAGAAGGATGATCGAGTGTCTGGGAGCCTCAAATCTGCAGCCAAACTCATCCTCTTGAATCTATATTCATACTCATAGTTTTGGTTTTGCAAGTCATAGATCTGAGCTAGGAGGTTCTCGATTTTCTCTTGAAGCTTGAAGATGGTCTCCCCAATGATCTTGGCATCCAGCTTATGGTTATTGGTGAACTCCGTGATCATCATCTGGTTGACGTTGAGTCCACGCTCCACCATCCCTTGGCACTTGAAAACTTGTTGCTCCATGGCCTCAAGCTTTGTCTCCACGCTTCCGGTACGCCTTGGTCCCTCCACATCGCGGATGTGCAGCACCCCCTCGAGATAGGGGTTGATAACCCTCTCGAAAAACTTGTCCTTGGGAGCGCTTGGAGACGTCATAGTGCTCTAGATCTGTCAGAAAAACAGCTCAAAACAAAAATAGAGGATAATTGTGTGATACGGTGGTCAAAACTTTCGGCCAATTATATAGTGAATTTTTACCGACCAAAATACGTAATGTGCAAGAAAACGGAGTCTGGGAGGCACACGAGATGCCCACGAGACAGGGGGCGTGCCCAGTAAGGGTGGGTGCACCCTCCACCCTCGTGGAAGCCTCGTGTCCTTCCCGGATTACTTCTTGCTTTCCAAAATTATTAAATATTCCAGAACGGAGAAAAATTGCCATTGGAACTGTTTTGGAGTCGGTTTACTTACCGTACCACATACATATTCCTTTTCGGAGTCTGAAACATTCTGGAAAGTGTCCCTTATGTATTCTTCCGGGGTTACGGTTTCAATAATATTAGTTTCAACATTAATAGGATTACCTGAGATATAATGTTTGATCCTTTGACCGTTCACCACCCTCGGACTTGTGCCCTCAAAGTTGTTGATTTTTATGGCACCAGAACGATATACCTCCTCGATAATGTAAGGACCTTCCCATTTAGAGAGAAGTTTTCCTGCAATAAATCTTAAACGAGAGTTGAATAGCAACACATAATCACCTACGTTAAACTCACGCTTTTGTATTCTTTTGTCATGCCATCTTTTAACTTTTTCCTTGAAAAGCTTGGCATTCTCGTAGGCCTGGGTTCTCCATTCATAGAGTGAGCTAATATCAAATAACCTCTTCTCACCGGCAAGTTTGAAGTCATAGTTGAGCTCTTTAATAGCCCAATATGCAATATGTTCAAGTTCAAGAGGTAAGTGACATGCTTTTCCATAAACCATCTTATACGGAGACATACCCATAAGGTTTTTATATGCAGTTCTATAGGCCCATAATGCATCATCAAGTTTCTTGGACCAATTCTTTCTAGACCTATTAACAGTCTTTTCCAAAATTAATTTGAGCTCTCTATTGCTCAACTCTACTTGACCACTAGACTGCGGGTGATAAGGAGATGCAATTCTATGATTAACATCATACTTAGCAAGCATCTTACGGAAAGCACCATGAATAAAATGTGAACCACCATCCGTCATGAGATATCTAGGGACTCCAAACCTCGGAAAAATAACTTCTTTAAGCATCTTAATAGAGGTGTTATGATCAGCACTACTAGTTGGAATAGCTTCTACCCACTTAGTAACGTAATCAACAGCAACTAAAATATGTGTGTATCCATTGGAGGCAGGAAAAGGTCCCATATAATCAAAGCCCCAAACATCAAATGGTTCAATAACAAGCAAATAGTTCATAGGCATTTCTTGACGTCTACTAATATTACCAATTCTTTGACATTCATCACAAGACAAGACAAACTTACGAGCATCTTTGAAGAGAGTAGGCCAATAAAAACCGGATTGCAATACCTTATGTGTTGTCTCCAGCGTGGTGTCCTCCATATGGTTCAGAGTGACACTTGTGTAGGATCTGTTCCTGTTCATGCTCAGGTACACAACATCTAATAACACCATCTACTCCTTCTTTATAAAGGTGTGGGTCATCCAAGAAGTAATGTCTTAAATCATAAAAGAACTTTTTCTTTTGCTGGTATGTGAAACAAGGTGGTATAAATTTAGCAACAATATAATTAGCATAATCAGCATACCATGGAGCAGCACGAGAAGCATTAATGACCGCTAATTGTTCATCACGAAAGCTATCATCAATAGGTAGTGGGTCATCAAGAACATTCTCTAGCCTAGACAAGTTGTCTGCAACGGGGTTCTCAGCTCCCTTTCTATCAATAATATGTAATTCAAATTCTTGAAGCAAGAGAACCCATCTAATAAGTCTAGGTTTAGCATCTTTCTTTTCCATAAGATATTTAATAGCAGCATGATCAGTGTGAATAGTAACTTTAGAATCAACAATATAAGGTCTGAACTTATCACGAGCAAATACAACTCCTAAGAATTCTTTTTCAGTAGTAGCATAATTTCTCTAGGCAGTATCAAGAGTTTTACTAGCATATTGAATAACATTTAGTTTCTTATCAACTCTTTGCCCTAGAACAACACCTACAGCATAATCACTAGCATCACACATAATTTCAAAGGGTAAATTCCAATCAGGTGGCTGAACAATAGGTGCAGTGATCAAAGCTTTCTTAAGTATTTCAAATGCTTCTACACCATCATCACCAAATACAAAAGGAATATCTTTTTGCAATAAATTAGTCAGAGGCCTAGAGATTTTAGAAAAGTCCTTAATGAACCTCCTATAAATACCAGCATGACCAAGGAAACTTCTTATACCTTTAATGTCCTTGGGACATGGCATCTTTTCAATAGCATCAACTTTAGCTTTATCAACTTCAATACCTCTTTCAGAAATTTTATGCCCCAAGACAATGCCTTCATTAACCATAAAGTGACACTTTGCCCAATTTAGGACGAGCCTAGTGTCTTCACATATCTGCAAAACTCGATCAAGGTTGCTCAAGCAATCATCAAAAGAGGATCCATAAACGGAGAAGTCATCCATGAATACCTCACAAATCTTTTCACAAAAGTCAGAGAATATAGCCATCATGCATCTTTGCAAGGTAGCAGGTGCATTAAATAAACCAAAAGGCATACATCTATAAGCAAAAGTACTGAAATGGCAAGTAAAAGTAGTTTTTGATTGATCTTCTGCTAACACAGGTATTTGAGAGAAACCAGAATAACCATCTAGAAAGCAGAAATGTGTATGTTTGGACAGTCTTTCTAGCATTTGATCAATAAAAGGTAAAGGGTAATGATCTTTCTTAGTAGCTTTATTTAACTTACGGGAATCAATTACCATCCTATAACCTGTAATAATTCTTTGCGGAATCAATTCATCTTTATCATTAGGAACAACAGTAATACCTACCTTTTTAGGGACACAATGGACAGGGCTTGCCCATTCACTATCAGCAACGGGATAAATTATACCTGCCTCAAGGAGATTTAGCATCTCCTTTCTTACCACCTCTTTCATCTTAGGATTTAAGCGTCGTTGAGGATCTTTAACTGGTTTGGCATCTTTCTCCACTTTAATTCTGTGTTGGCATAGAGTGGGACTAATGCCCTTAAGATCATCCAGAGTATATCCAATGGCAGCACAGTGCTTTTTCAGAGTCTTCAATAATCTTTCTTCTTGTTGTTCTGAAAGGTTAGCACTAATAATAACAGGATATATTTTCTTTTCATCTAGATAAGCATACTTAAGATTATCAGGTAATGGTTTGAGCTCAAACACAGGATCACCCTTGGGTGGAGGGGGGTCCCCTAGGATTTCAATAGGCAAATTGTGTTTCAGAATAGGACACTGTTGAAGGAATACTTCATCTATTTCCCTTCTTTCATTCATAAACATATCATTTTCATGGTCTAGCAAATATTGTTCTAACGGATCAGTAGGAGGTACGGCAATAGAAGCAAGACCAATTATTTCATCTTTACTAGGTAATTCTTTATCATGGGGTTGTCTACGAAACTTAGCAAAATTAAACTCATGAGACATTTCACCCAAGCCAATTGTAACAATATCCTTTTCACAAGCAATCCTAGCATTAACAGTATTCAAGAAGGGTCTACCAAATATAATGGGACAAAAGTCATCTTGTGGGGAACCAAGAACAAGGAAATCAGCAGGATATTTGACTTTCCCGCACAAGACTTCAACATCTCTAACAATCCCAACTGGTGAAATAGTATCCCTATTGGCAAGCTTAATAGTAACATCAATACCTTCCATTTCAGCGGGTGCAATATCATGCATAATTTCTTGATATAAGGAAATAGGTATTGCATTAGCACTAGCACCCTTATCACATAAGCCATGATAACAATGATCACCTATTTTAACAGAAATAATAGGCATGCCTACAACAGGTTTATGTATCTTAGCATCGGGTCTAGCAATATTAGCGGCCTGTTCACATAAGTAAATAACATGCCCGTCTATATTATCATCCAAGAGATCTTTAACCATAGCAATACTAGGTTCAACTTTAATTTGCTCAGAAGGTGTATAAGTTCTAGTATTACTCTTACGAACAACAGTTGAAGTTTTAGCATGATCCTTTATCCTAACAGGGAAAGGTGGTTTCTCAACATAAGTAGTAGAAACAATAGGATCATCATAAGTGATAGTCTTTTCTTAAACTGTAATAGGTGCAACTACTTTTACTTCAATGGGAGGATTATATTTAAACCACTTCTCCTTAGGGAGATCAACGTGAGCAGCAAAAGATTCACAAAAAGAAGCTACTATCTGAGAGTCAAGTCCATATTTAGCGCTAAATCCACGAAAAGCATCGGTATCCATAAAAGATTTAACACAGTCAAACTTAGGTGTTATACCTGACTCCTTACCATTGTCGGAACCCCAATCTTCAGAGTTGCATTTAATTCTTTCCAATAAGTCCCACTTGAATTCAATAGTCTTCAGCATATAAGAACCAGCACAGGAAGTATCGAGCATGGTGCGATCATTGAGAGAAAGCCGAGCATAAATTTTTTGAATAATCATTTCTCTTGAGAGCTCATGATTGGGGCATGAATATAACATTGACTTAAGCCTCCCCCAAGCTTGAGCGATAGAAGTCATGTTGTTCCTTAGTGTGGAACCTGTAATCAATAGCAGTTCTTCTCCTTATTGCATATGGATCAGACAATCTCCATTGCCCGAGCCCTGCATCTTTCCTCAGCTTCATATTCTCAGCCACTGGATGAGCATCGTTGTGGTCTGGAATCTTGGGTTTGAGCTTCCTCAGGACTTGTCCTTCATCATCTTCCTCAACAACAACTTCAGGCACTGGGGCCTTGTTCTTCTCAGCAACTGGTATGCTCCTGGTATTCCTCTTAGGTGCAGACTTGGCCTTGGAGGCAGCTTTGGGTGCTTCTTTGGTCTTTGATAATGCAGCCCTTGACCTTATAGCATCACCCACCAGCTTTTGTGCCTTGGGTGCTGGTGCAGCAACCTCTTCTTCCTCCTCCTCTTCCATCATGGAAGGTTGTCCAACAACTCTGGCCATGGTCTTTCTGACCATTTCCTTTCTCTTATTTCCTTCTGCAGCTGGCTCTTTGGGATCAGGTTTCTCTGGTTCTTGTGTTGATCCTCTGACCTTCAGCATAGGTGTCCTCTTGGCAGGGACCTTCCTATTAAGTCCATGCTTTGTGGTCTTTGCTGAGCCATACTCCTTCTTGAGCACTACCTTCTTGGAAGTAGCCTCATCTTCAGCTGCCACATAGTCCTCATCCTCTGAGTCTGAGGTTCTCTTCCTTCTGGCTCTTGTGGCTGCTTTGGGCAAATTGCTAGGAGTGCTTCTGCTGCCATCATCTGAGGAACTAGAGGGACTAGTGCCCTCACTCATGTGAATATGCTCTTCTTCCCTGTTCTGGCTGTCACTTGGTCTGACATGTTGAAAATACTGACTGTTGACCCTATGAATAGTTATAGATGAGATAGAATGGATGAGCATCACAAAATGCAGAGATTTTTGCAAAAGAATGATTCAAAAACTTAGTTTTAGTTTTCCACCAAAAGCATTTCGGATCAACCGATTTTCAAAGTTGGTGATACCGAAGCAGCTTTTGGAACCTAAACTAGTGATCTCGGTCAGACCGAGTCACAGTTCGTTGGCACCGAGACTGCTAGGGTTTCACTGAGTTCTAAAATCGGTCACACCGATCAGCAATTCTCGGTCAGACCGAGAGTCACTTGTGCAATGGCATTAGCCGAATCAGTGGGACCGAGTTTTTCAACTCGGTGGGTCCGAGATGGTTTCAGCGGAAACCTAACCCTAAATTTTCAAATCGCAACTATTCTAAGGATTGTTTTGACTAGATAGAGGTGTTTCAATCGTGGCAAGAGTCATAATGAACACAATGTGCTAGGAATTGGGCGGGGATAGCACTATGATCGAGTCCATACCCTAGTTTGGCGATGAACTCGCTACGGCGGCAACGGCGGGGATGAATTCCGTTGACGGCGGCGGAGACCAGCAACTAGAGGCGGCTGGCGACGAAGTCGACGATCCGGAGACCTAGGAGGCAGAGCGAGCTATGCGCGGGCAAAGTGGTTCGGAGAAAGTTTTTCCAAATTTTGCCCTTGTGTATATATAGCCCGACCTTGTCAGTGTGACCGAGTGGAACAACTCGGTGGCACCGAGATGCATAACTGTTGACAGTTACAGCAACTCGGTGTGACCGAAAAGTTCAAATCGGTTGCACCGAGATTGAAAACCTAGATCGACTTAGTGATCTTGGTATGACCGAAATGGAAGACTCGGTCAGACCGAAACACACAAATAAGTTTTGGAAGTTTAAGTCCATGACGAATCGGGGACTCCGAGTGCTCCTCACACAGAGTGGTTCGAATCTGACTTGATCAATTTTTGTGATGTAGCATGAATAGAGTTTGATACAAGAAAAGCATAGATAGCTAGAGAAGGTTCTTAAGCATTCTTGTTCATCCACTTGACAAAAGAAAAAGAAACCAATAAATCAAAGCAACAAGTGGATGTCCTCGAATGAGTTAAATATGCAACCAACATGCTCACACAACAAAATGGCAAATGAAATATGTGGCAAAACATGCACATCCAATTCTAGCATCTATCAAACAATTGGCGATGACTAGGTCATCTATATATGAGTATTTGACTTAGGAGTCAAATGAGAACATTTGATCATAGGTCATACTCATCGTTTAAGCTCAAGTGGGGTTACCACTTATACATAATGCATTGATGTGTTCACATCATTAGAGTTGCTTTGACTCAATTCTTAGAGTTAAGCTCCCCCTAGATGTGAGATCCCCCCTTAGAGGGATGAACTAACCTTGGGTTTTGTCGATGATGACTTCATGTAGGTGTTGAAGATGTGGATGCTCAATGTTGATGTAGATCATTTGGAGCAATCCTTTGGAGTGAGTTGCACTTTCAATACCTACACGGGTTAGTCCCACAAGGAACAAACAAGTATATCCATAGACATAGAGTGATGCACACACAATATGAAGTCCATGAAAGCATTAGGTTACCTTGTCCCTTGCCTTACCAACATGAGGGTTTGTGACTCCTTGAACTAGTGCAAGATGTGGAAGTTGATTGCACTTGTCCTTGCCATAATGATATAAGTGAAGAATGTTGGCAGAGTCACCCACAAGAACTCTCTAGTTCTTCTTCTTCGGGATCCACATCATCTTGATGGGAATCCTTGGAGTTGTAGTTGTGCTTGATGAAGTAGAACTTGACGTAGTCTTGGGAACCCACTTGACCAAGGCCTTAGGAGCTTCTTCAAATGCATCTATCTCCTCTTGAAGCTTGTCCTTGCCTTTGTTCTTGTTGTCTTGTGGTGGAAGATCATCTTGAGCTTGTGTTCCCTTGAAGGAAGTGGGATCATACTTCTCTTGTTGAGGAACAAACTTCGTCTTGGGATATTGATCTTCTTCCCACTGAACTCCATTGGCATTGAACTTTCGTTCAAAACCAACACCTTGATTCTTCCGGTGCCTTCCTTGCTTGCGTACAATTTCCTCGAATTGCTTACTCCCGGCAAGGCTCTTGTATACACCTTTCTCTATAATTCCCTTCAATAAGCTATTTTCTTGCTCAAGTGTGACTTGGCTAAGAGAATCATTAGTGGAATCAAGAGAACTACTAGAAGCAACAATATTGGATTTAGCATGATTATTGTTACTACTAGAGGAAGAATCCTTCTTGTTCTTGTTACTAGACTTGACTTGAGGCATGTAAGTAGATAAGAGTAAACACTTGGCAATGTAAGAAGAACTTTTCTTGCGAGAACTTGCTCAAGATTGATTTTAAGAACTCATGCTCTTGCTCAAGATTGAGCTTTCCAAAGCGTAACTTCTCATGAGTCCTCAAAAGTTCTCGATGATCCCCTAAGATATTTTCATGAGCTAACTTAAGAGTGTTTAGTTCTTTAGTTAGAAGCTCAATCTTCTCCTTATCATTTGTTTTATCTTGTTTATCATGATTAATTGATGTTTCATCATAGTATTCATCACTAGAGTTGTCAACAAGTAAATCATCATCACCTAACAAGTCATCTTCATCAGTATTGAAATCAACATACTCGGGGTGAGTTACCTTAGGGCCTTTAGCCATGAAGCATCTTCCAATTCCTTCATTTGGTGAATCAAATATGTCGTACGAGTTGGTTGACATAAGTGCTAGACCGGCAACACCTTCATCTTGAGTATGTTCGGAGTCGGGGTAATAACTTCTCTCGGAGTGATGTTCAGAGTCGGAACCGGATACCCATTCACCAACATGAGCTTGATGTCTTTGTTTTGTGTAGCTCTTTGATGACTTGTCCTTCCTTTCCAAATCCTTGCTTCTCCGGGATGTTCTTCGTTCATAACGATCATCTCTACTCCTCTCTCTTGGAGGTGATTCTTCTCTTCTACTTCTTCTTTTGGGAGAATCTTCTCTTCTTTTGTAGGGTGTCGTACACTCATTGGAATAGTGTCCGGATCTCCCACAATTGTAGCAATTGCGCTCTCGACTGGTAGATCTTTTATCATTGTAAGACCTTGACTTGGAGCTTCTTTCTTTGCTTGAGATTCTTGTAATTGGGCATCTCATGAGCAACAATTCTTCCAATGACCTCCGTTGGCTAGAGATTCTTGTAATTGGGCATCATCTAGATCAATGTGCACACGGTATCATATTTTCCATCCAATGCTCTTAGGATCTTCTTGATGATGAATCTGTCGGTCATCTCTTCACTTCCTAAGCCCGCAATCTCATTTGTGATAAGAGCAAGCCTAGAGTACATTTCAGCAACACCTTCACCATCCTTCATTTTGAACTTGTCAAGCTGACTTTGGAGCACATCCAACTTGGATTCCTTGACGGAGTCGGTACCTTCATGCATATCAATCAAAGTATCCCAAATTTCCTTTGCATTCTCAAGACGGCTGATTTTGTTGAATTCTTCGGGGCACAATCCATTGAAGAGAATATCACAAGCTTGAGCGTTGTACTGCAGCATCTTCAGTTCATCCGTACTAGCTTCACGGTTTGGTTCCCTCCCATCAAAGAATTCACCTTGCAAGCCAATACACACAATAACCCAAGCGGCGGGGTTATGTCCGAGAATATGCATTTTCATCTTATGCTTCCAACTAGCAAAATTAGTGCCATCAAAGTAAGGACCTCTACGGTGATAATTTCCCTCGCTAGACGCCATACTCTCCTAGGTTGTGAAACCATGGCTATGACCACCAAAAGTTATGGAAATCAAAGCAAATGGAGACCAAGGCTCTGATACCACTTTTAGGACCTTGAAGTACGTCTAGAGGGGGGTGATTAGACTACTTGACCAATTAAAAACTTAACCTTTTCTCAATTTTAGTCTTTGGCAGATTTTAGCTATCTTAGCACAAGTCAAGCAATCTTCACACAATTCAAGCAAGCATGCAAAGAGTTTATGAGCAGCGGAATTTAAAGCATGCAACTTGCAAGAAAGTAAAGGGAAGGGTTTGGAGAATTCAAATGCAATTGGAGACACGGATGTTTTTGTCATGGTTCTGATAGGTGGTGCTATCGTACATCCACGTTGATGGAGACTTCAACCCACGAAGGGTAACGGTTACGCGAGTCCACGGAGGGCTCCACCCAAGAAGGGTCCACGAAGAAGCAACCTTATCTATCCCACCATGGCCGTCACCCACGAAGGACTTGCCTCACTAGCGGTAGATCTTCATGAAGTAGGCGATCTCCTTGCCCTTACAAACTCCTTGGTTCAACTCCACAATCTTGTCAGAGGCTCCCAAGTGACACCTAGCCAATCTAGGACACACCACTCTCCAAGAAGTAACAAATGGTGCGTTGATGATGAACTCCTTGCTCTTCTGCTTCAAATGATAATCTCCCTAACACTTAACTCTCTCTCATAGGATTTGGATCTGGTGGAAAGAAGATTTGAGTGGAAAGCAACTTGGGGAGGGCTAGAGATCAAGATTCGTATGGTAGGAATGGAATATCTTGGCCTCAACACATGAGTAGGTAGTTCTCTCTCAGAAATGGTAAGTTGGAAGTGTAGGTTTGTTCTGATGGCTCTCTCCATGAATGAAGAGGAGGTGGAGGGGTATATATAGCCTCCACACAAAATCTAACCGTTACACACAATTTACCAATCTCGGTGGGACCAAATCAAGAAACTCGGTCGGACCGATTTAGTAAACCTAGTGACCGTTAGTGATTTCGGTGGGACCGACATGCAACTCGGTAGGACCGATATGGTTAGGGTTAGGGCATAACGTAATGTCGGTGAGACCGATTACACAAACTCGGTGAGACCGATTTTGTTAATTAGCTAACCAGAGAGTTGGTCAGGTACACTCGGTGGGACCGATTCGCTCATTTCGGTGAGACCAAAATGTTACAAAAAGGAAACAGAGAGTTTACATTGCAATCTCGGTGGGACCGATCGCTCACTTCGGTTAGACCGAAATGTTACGAAGGGAAACAGAGAGATTACAATCCCATCTCGGTGAGACTGAGATCCTATCGGTGAGACCGATTTGCCTAGGGTTTGTGGCAGTGGCTATGAGATCTGAACTCGATGGCGCCGGATAGAAAGAATCGATGGGGCCGAGTTTGACTTTGGGTTTAGGTCATATGTGGATATGAGAAAGTAGTTGAGGGTTTTTGGAGCATATCACTAAGCACTTGAAGCAAGAAACTCATCAAGCAACACCTCATCCCTCCTTGATAGTATTGGCTTTTCCTATAGACTCAATGTGATCTTGGATCACTAAAATATAAAATGTAGAGTCTTGAGCTTTTGAGCTTGAGCCAATCCTTTTCTCCTTAATATTTTGAGGGATCCACTTTCATCATCCATGCCATGCCATTCATTGAGCTTTCCTGAAATATTTGTCTTGGAATAGTATTAGCTCAATGAGCTATATGTTGTTATGAATTACCAAAACCACCTAGGGATAGTTGCACTTTCAAAGGACGAAAGATAACATGGGCTGGAAACAGCCCAACGGAATAACGGGTCGTTAATGGGTATAAAGTGATACACTGTTCATTACAGGTCAGTTTCACCATGGGCCGTTAATGGGTGTAAAGTGATACATGGTTCATTACGGGCCAGTTTCACCACGGGCCGTTAATAGGCCAAGAGTTACAAAGGGCCTCATATGGGCTGAAAGACGTCATGGGCCATACATGGGCTAGAAGTGAAAACGGCCTGGAATCATATTGGATGGCCCAGATGATGCTACTGGGCCTAATTCGGATAGGGCGTACGGGCCTTGGGTTAGTAGGCTGTAAATGGGCTATATGCGAACAGGCCGTTAACAGGCTTTCCATGGGCCAGCCCGCCACCTTTTGACCAAGTCAAACGGGCCGGCCTTTTCACATGAATGGCCTTTGTTGGGCCGTGCCACGTGTCGAGTATCATAGGTGACTTTTGTCCAATGAGTAGATGACATCTGTCCCAACGATGATCCGACACGTGTTTCCTCTAGCCAATGATGATTTTACACGTGGCAAATCCCCATTGGTCGGGGTTGTTAATAGGTTATCGGATTCAAAACCCGACCCGATAGCTTAACGGTGTTCTGTTACGGTGGATGCCACGTGTCGGTAACCCTTGACAAAAGCACTTCTGTGACGCGCGATTTATCGTCATGGAAGTGGACACTTCCGTGATGATAATTTTGGTAATGTCATGGAACACTTCTATGATAGCACAGGTATGACTATCTTGATTCTGTCATAAAATCATCATTGATGTACACGCATGACAAAAAATGCGACCTACTGTGATAAACACGTATCATCACGGAAGTGTATTTTTTTTGTAGTGCAAGGTCTCCCGTGCAGGTTTCTACTGGCCGACGGCCCGAGCAGACGCACATGACCTTGTCCAACATTGCATTGGATGCCAGCTTTTCACCAACCAAAGCCATATGCCACCCACCGCTCTACAAATAATCCCCATTACTTGGCCTTTTGCGGTCTGGGGGCTTGATATGGCCGGACCCCTTAAAGGAGGAAGCCATAAAAAATACCTATTGGTCATGGTGGATAAATTCACCAAGTGGATAGAAGCCAAACCAGTTAAAACGACCGAAGTCGGGCCTGTGATAGATTTTATATCCGGTGTTGTGCACCATTATGGTGTTCCGCACAGTATCATCACCGACAACGGCTCCAATTTCACAGCCGATGAGGTGAAGGCCTGCTGCGCTAATATGGGCATCAAGCTCGACTATGTTTCCGTCTATCACCTACAAACCAACGATACGAGCCAACGGTCTTATTATGAGCGGCATTAAACCCCGACTAGTGCAGTCTTTGAAAGAATCAGACAAGCACTAGGTGGAGGAGCTCAACTCCGTACTCTAGGGGCTACGGACCATGCTCAATCATTCTACCGGATACACACCTTTCTTTATGGAGTACGACGCAGAGATTGTGTTACCCTGCGACATTATCCATGAATCACCTCGAGTGTGCATGTATGAAGAGAGAGAAGCCGAGTTGGATCGGAAAGACATCTTGGATGCCCTGGAGGAGGAGTGTGACGTCGCAAAGGCCTGTTCCGCATTTTATCAACAACAGGCTCGCAGATATCAAAGCAGAGAAGTATGGGCCAAGAATTACAATGTTGGTGAACTCGTTCTATGCTTACCGGAGAAGAAAAAGGACAAACTCAAGCCCAAGTGGGAGGGTACCTTCATCATCGACGAAGTCCTCACCGGAGGAGCTTACCGCCTGCATAATGCGTCAGACAATCGCCTAGAGCCGAACCCATGGAACGCGGCCAGACTCCGAAGATTCTATGCCTAGCGCTGGACTCTTCGTTCGTCTCCTTTCCCCTCCTTTTTTTGTTTTTATACTTATTTTTCCTCTCTTTTCATTTCCTTTTTTTAAGCCTTAAAGATTTTGTGCGGGTAAACCGTGAATCTTCGACGCACACATTCTAAAATTTGTACGTCGAGGTATACCTGGGGGCTTCTTGTACAGAAGCTTATTATTATTATTATTATTATTATTATTATTATTATTATTATTATTATTATTATTATTATTATTATTATTATTATTATTATTATTATTAGAGCATCAAGCTCACCACATACGTGTCTTTTCCGCGTATGTACCTTTTCTTCGCCATTATATGCATCGATATGACTTAAGTTTTGGCCAAGCTGGGTTGCCTGGCTCGTGTGCTTATGCCCTACGTTCCTGTTAGTTCGGCTAGGGCATAAAGGGAGCACCTCTGCGATTGTTACTGCCGGGTTATCCGGACGTGTACCTCAGACTGGGTGAAGCCAAAAGCTAGCGTTCTTAAGGGAATATTCGGTCAGTGAACTAAAGATGTTCTTTACTCATTACACTATGAACCCCTAGATGTTAAGCATGCTGCGAATTTTTCAATCACAGTACAGACGTGCATGTTAACGCATGTCGACCCAGCGAAAGGAACCCTTAACGGAACTATTCTCTCTGGAAGATGTTAATTACGATCGAGATGTAATATAGCATAACTAGCCAGATACTTGTCTGTTCAAGCAACTATGGCCCCTACGCCTGGTTTCCACGCATACCCCGATATATATTACTGAGCGGGTATTCAGAAGCACTCCGCACCCTCGGGTCCAGAGGTTGAAGCAAAAAGGTCTGCCATGTCATTTATAATTTAGCTAGAGACATAATTTGTCATTTGAGGTACATAGTCACTTAGACTCAAAAACTTCTTCTTCTATGCCTTCCAAAAGGCTATCTAACCTACAATCATGTTGGGAATACATGGCAGCTACTTGTACCTGGTCATATACCAAACTAACAGGAATTTCTTTCCCATCTGACCCTAGCGGTCCGACCCGGGCCATGTGATTCGGGTCGAGCTTGGTATACCGTGTCTTCACCATGGCCCAGGCCTCTCGCGCACCTTCACGGCATGCCGATATCTTCCATAGTCCGAAGCACCGTCGCGCTCCCTTAAACAGTTGTACAAGCCCCTCCATACTTCCTGGAGCGGAGTCGGATGGCCATAAGGCCTTGGAAATATTTTGCATCGGCTGCCGAGCTCGCTCGTGTAGTTGCAACGGCCCTTGTAGCAGATCGCTCGACGATCCGGACACCTCCTCTTCAGGACGATCCGCCAATATACCTATAAACATCAATATTGTCAGTTTCTTTCCTTGCCGAACTATGTAAAGGTAAGTCCAAACACTTACTAATTATGCCGCCTTGAAGCTTCTTATTCCCCCTCACAGAGTCAGATAGTTGGGCTCGCACATCTTTTAGCTCTTCACCGAGCTTGGTGTTGGCATCTTGGAGTTTGTTCTTCTCCACCCTGACTTGTGTCAGTATATGTCCGCCCGCAGCCAGTTGCCTTTGAGCTCCTGGATTTCCCGCTTGTGCGACCTCCGGTGCCCCTGTCATAAGATTTGCATCTGCATTAATAATTCTGGTATATGATTATGTTTTCTCGATAGAGGGGAACATTGCCAGACACTACCTTCTTGGATTTCTCTAGTTCGGCGGTAGCAACAACTAGCTGGGCCTGGCAATTTTTCAGCTCTTGAGATAATAGGATGTTCTTCTCTGTGAGCACCTGGTTGTATAATGATCCTTAAATCAGTTTTATTAACTCTTTCAAGTCTCGGGGGCTACTGATATATGAGTATCAGACTTGTGAAAACTACGGCCCTTACCCGAATATCTTTCAAATACTTGTATGTGGCCCACGCAAGCCCATCTTTTGAGCAGCTTGGATGTATGCATCCCACGAGTTAAAGGCATTAAAAGCCTCTTCTAAAAAACAGGATCGCGAAGAGCGGCCCGCCTGTGCTGATGATTCATGGCGCTTTCTACTTCGGAGTTTGTGGCGGATATTTATCCGAATCCTCCGCAGAAGGACAATCCAGTGTCACTTCCGCATCAGGCTCTATCCTCGAGACAGGGTCGGGAATCCGACTAGTAGAAGCATGACCGGCAGGTTCCCCGGACATAGTCCGGCGAATATTTTTCATGATAAGACATAACAGATGGAGTAATACTTTAAGATGACGAATATGGAGCATATTTAAAACCTTACCTCCTTAATGAAGGCTCGGCCATATTTTTATTTGCCTTCCTCTTCGGAGGCCTGCCCGTTGTAGGTGCCACCTTCTTGCGTGTTGCCTCAGGAGCAGCATGGTGCGCCGAGTGCCTCCCCTTAAAAGAGCATAATATAGTGCGGTGGGTAAGGAGGAAAGAGGGAATCCTCTCGAAGGACAAAGTCTCCTGATTACTTACATGTGATGCAGGGAGAAGGCTAGGATAGTCGGCAATGATGGCCACTTTTGTGCCATCACAGCTCGCCTGGTAGAATACCCCTTCCTCGAGCTCCGCGAATATATCCGGATCTTCTTCAAATCCGGGGTCAAGGGCTCGGTTGTGGTCCTCTGGCTGTGGAGCTGGGCTGCGGATTTCCCTAGTGATTTTTCGCCATTCCTATTATAAAAGGATGGATTCATATTTATGAAAAAGGACTCAGGGAGTAAATAGAGTAGAGTAGTGGAATGGAAACTCACCCAGCTGGGAGGGTTATACATGGAAAATCCATCTCTGGGCTTAATGCGGATGAACTCCTCTTTCTCCCCTTTATACAGTCTAGACAGTATTTTCGCCAAAGCAGCGGGAGTGTCCAGAACCTTCCGACCACAGCGGGTGGCATCGTCTTCTCCGTTGAAGTGCCACATGGGATGCCCCCGGTATTGGAGTGGCTGAACCCCTCGCATTATGGATATCGCCATAACCTCGATTATCGACAATCCGGATTGAGCAAGCATATTTATCTTGCTCACCAATTGATGGACTTCCGTACTATCTTCCTCCTTAGGGCTCCGGGGACGCCAGCTGAGGCGTTTCTTCAACGAAGCACTTGAAAATTTGGGTAGACCCATTCGGATTGGGTCGGGAAGAGAGACGTCCTCAACATAGAACCATTCGGAGGGCCATTCTTCGGATGCCTTCTTCGGTGTGCCGGATAGGTACCCGGTCCCGGCGATGCGCCATATTTCAGCTCCGCCTACTTGGAATATTGATCCCTCTTCATTGCGAGGGACGAGGCAAAACAACTTCTTCCATAAATCAGAATGGGCCTCACAACCCAGAAATAGCTTGCATAGAGCGACATAACCTACGATATGCAGGGTGGAGGCGGGGGTGAGGTTGTGCAGCTGGAGGCCATAGTGCTCCAGATGCCCTCGGAGGAACGGATGGATTGGAAATCCAACGCCTCTCAGCAAATAGGGAACGAAGCATACTCGCTCCCCCTGGATGGGTTGGGGGAACTCCTACGCCTGGTCCCCACCGTCAAAAGAAGCCAATCCGGCTCGAA
>NC_041393.1:542349102-542402990 GCF_002162155.2 Triticum dicoccoides | reverse complement strand
CTGCAGCTTCACCAGTTGGCTGTGGGATACATAACACTTTTTCCAATCTCCCTGTTTGGGGCCGTGAAGCCGGGAGGTAGAGCTAGGAGTGCTAGCTATGTTGGGATGGTATTTTGCATGCGAGCTCCAAGGATTCCTCGTTTGGGGGACATGGTGTGGATTAGATCTAAAGATCCGCGTCTCTTTAAATAGACAATTTATTCACATGGTCAAGGTGGCAAGTGTAAGAATGCCCCGACCTCTCGCATTCGCTCGACACGTGGAAGCTATAATCATGAGGGTGCAGAAGCCAATGAGCATGACATTGAATGAAAAGCCGGACACTGCTCTTTAAGTTAGGTACCTTGAAGTATTCGGAGAAGGAACCTGCCTTGCAATGCCGAAGAGAATCTGCGTGCCGGACTCATCGTCATTGAAGCCTGGTTCGGGGGCTACTGAGGGAGTCCTGGACTAAGGGGTCCTCAGACAGCCGGACTATATACTTTGGCCGGACTGTTGGACTATGAAGATACAAGATAGAAGACTTCGACCCGTGTTCGGATGGGACTCTCCTTTGCGTGGAAGGCAAGCTTGGCGATTCGGATATGTAGATTCATGTCTCTGTAACCGACCTGGTGTAACCCTAGCCCCCTCCGGTGTCTATATAAACTGGAGTGTTTAGTCTATAGGACAAGGGCAATCATAATCATAGGCTAGCTTCTAGGGTTTAGCCATTATGATCTCGTGGTAGATCAACTCTTGTAATACTCATATTCATAAAGATCAATCAAGCAGGAAGTAGGGTGTTACCTCCATAGAGAGGGCCCGAACCTGGGTAAACATTGTGTCCCCCGCCTCCTTTTACCATTAGCCTTAGACGCACAGTTCGGAACCCCCTACCCGAGATCTGCTGGTTTTGACACCGACAAAGGCCCCGATCTACACTTCCACCAAGAAAATTTGATTCCCCCCACTAATCCCTTGCGGATCTTGTTACTCTTGGGTGTTTGAGCACCCTAGACGGTTGAGGTCACCTTGGATCCACATTCCATTGTGGTGAAGCTCCGTGGTTTGTTGGGAGCCTCCAATTCGGTTGTGGAGAGAGCCTCAACCTTGTTTGTAAAGGTCCGGTTGCCACCTTCAAGGGCACCACTAGTGGAATCACGGCTTCTCGCATTGTGTGAGGGCGTGAGGAGAATACGGTGGCCCTAGTGGCTTCTTGGGGAGCATTGTGCCTCCACACCGCTCCAACAGAGATGTACTTCCCCTCAAAGGGAAGGAATTTCGGTAACACATCCTCATCTCCACCGGCTCCACTTGTGGTTATCTCTTACCTTTACCTTGTGCAAGCTATTGTTGTGTTGTATCCTTTGCTTGCTCTTGTTGTTGTTGTTGTTGTTGTTGTTGTTGTTGTTGTTGTTGTTGTTGTTGTTGTTGTTGTTGTTGTTGTTGTTGTTGTTGTTATTGTTGTTGTTAGCATCATATAGGTTGCTCACCTAGTTGCACATATAGACAATCTATTTGTTGCTAACCCTAATTTGTTATGGAAAGCTAAAAATTGGTAGTTGCCTATTCACCCCCCTCTAGTCAACCATATCTATCCCTTTAGCGGGGTGAGGAGAGCAGTAGTCTCCGGACTTTTCCTGGCATCAGCGACCTGCATAGGTAGCTGGGCGATAAATGGCCCAGATTGCTGCTATCTCTTGAGCTTGCGTTGGTTTTCCCTTGAAGAGGAAAGGGTGGTGCAGCAAATTAGCGTAAGTATTTCCCTCAGTTTTGAGAACCAAGGTATCAATCTAGTAGGAGACAATGCACAAGTCACCGAATACCTGCACAAACAATCAACAACTTGCACCCAATGCGATAAACGGGTTGTCAATCCCTTCACGGTCACTTGCAAAAAGTGAGATCTGATAGAGATAGATAAACGGTAAAGTAAATATTTTTGGTTTATAGATTGGAAAGTAATGATTGCAAAATAGTAGATCAGAAACTAGCAAGATGTAAACGAGATTCAATATTATGGAAAAGAGACCCCAGGGCCATAGGTTTCACTAGTGGCTTATCTCAAGATAGCAAATATCACGGTGGGTGAACAAATTAGTGCAGAGCAATTGATAGAAAAGCGCATAGTTATGATGACATCTAAGGCAATGATCGTGAACATAGGCATCACATCCATGTCAAGTAGACTGACTCCTACCTGAATCTACTACTATTACTCCACACATCGACCGCTATCCAGCATGCATCTAGAGTATTAAGTTCATAAAGAACGGAGTAACGCATTAAGCAAGATGACATGATGTAGAGGAATTAACTCAAGCAATATGATGAAAACCCCATCTTTTTATCCTCGATGGAAACAATACGTGCCTTGCTGCCCGTACTGTCACTGGGAAAGTACACCGCAAGATTGAACCCAAACCTAACCACTTCTCCTGTTGCAAGAAAGATCAATCTAGTAGGCCAAACTAAACTGATAATTCGAAGAGACTTGCAAAGATATCAAATCATGCATATAAGAATTCAGAGAAGAACCAAATAATATTCGTAGATAATCTTGATCATAAATCCACAATTCATCGGATCTCGGCAAACATACCGCAAAAGAATATTACATTGAATAGATCTCCAAGAACAACAAGGAGAACATGGTATTGAGAATCGAAGAGAGAGAAGAAGCCATCTAGCTAATAACTATGGACCCGAAGGTCTGTGGTAAAGTACTCACGCTTCATCGGAGAGGTAATGGTGTTGATGTAGAAGCCCTCCATGATCGAATCCCCCTCCTGCAGGACGCTGGAAAAGGACCCTAGATGGGATCCCACGGGTACAGAAGATTACGGCAGTGGAAAAGTGGTTTAGTGGCTCTCTTGGATGTTTTCAGGGTACAAGAGTATATATAGGCGAAGGAACCAAGTGAGGGGAGCCATGAGGGGCCCACGAGGATGGGGGCACGCCCTCCTGCCTCGTGGCTTCCTCATTGCGTCTCCAACTTCATCTCCAAGTCTTCTGGTTTGCTTTCGGTCCAAGAAAGATCATCATGAAGGTTTCATTCCGTTTGGATTCCGTTTGGTATTCCTATTCTGTGAAACTCTAAAATAGGCAAAAAAACATAAACTGGAACTGGGCCCTCAGTTAATAGGTTAGTCCCAAGAATAATATAAAATGGCATATAAATGCCTATTAAACATCCAAAACAGATAATATAATAGCATTGAACAATGAAAAATTATAGATACGTTGGAGACGTATCAATTGCCGGCACCCCTCATATTGAGCTCATACTAGGACGGATATAGGGCGGACAGGACATGCCCGCCACATCGGACTGATGATGGGGTCCCACGTGAAATAACTCGAAAACTGAACAGTCTCACAGGGGTCTTCTCTGTACGGCAACCCACAACAGTAGACACTCCAGTTCTCTCCCTCTCCGCGCCGCCAGCTCGAGCTACATCTCCCACTGCGCCCCCTTGTCCGCTTACATGAAACGACAGCCATGGCCCGACAGAGGGTGACTACGTATGCGATGCGGATGCCGGAGCGGCGTCTCGAGCTGCTCGAGGAGATCCAGACTCGACGTCAAGCCCAGATCGTAGTCGGACTACCCCCGGAATCGTTTGAGTGTGACGAGAAGGTGGAGGCTGACACAGAGGTGGTGGTGGAGCAGCAGGAGGAGGAGGCCTACACGCACATGCTGGACACGACGAAGGAGAACGTTGATGCCGCAATGGAGGAGGACACGGCGGATATGGACGCGCCCGGGCACGCTCGGGCCGCCCCATATTTGCCCACAAACATGGGTTGTATATGAGGGGTGTCGGTCAGTCCGGCCATTTAAGATTGCTTTGAGGTGTCCCGGGGTTAGTTTTTTTGATCGGTCAGTGATCGAGTCGTCCACTTGAGCATTTGATGGCGGTTTGAGTTGCCCGGCTATAGACGATGCAAGTATGTATTTTTTTCATTTCTCTAATGAGGGGATGATTACTGGATGCTTTGATGAACTGGTTGATTGATACGCTTCCTTCGTATCTACTTCTCCAAACACTTTTGCCCTTGTTTTGGACTCTAACTTGCATGATTTGAATGGAACTAACCCGGAGTGACGTTGTTTTCAGCAGAACTACCATGGTGTTATTTTTGTGCAGAAATAAAAGTTCTCGGAATGTCCTGGAAATCCACGGAGCAACTTTTGAGAATTAATAAAAAATACTGGCGAAAGAATTTGCGTCAAGGGGCCCACACCATGTCCATGAGGGTGGGGCGTGCGCCCCCTCCCATAGGGCACGCCCCACTACCACGTGGGCCCCCTGGACGTCCACCGACCTCAACTCCAACTCCATATATTTGCTTTCGCGGAGAAAAAATCAGAGAGAAAGATTCATCGCGTTTTACAATACGAAGCCACCGCCAAGCCCTAATCTCTCTCGGGAGGGCTGATCTAGAGTCCATTCAGGGCTCCGGAGAGGGGGATTCATCGCCGTCGTCATCATCAACCATCCTCCATCACCAATTTCATGATGCTCACCGCCATGCGTGAGTGATTCCATCGTAGGCTTGCTGGACGGTGATGGGTTGGATGAGATTTACCATGTAATCAAGTTAATTTTGTTAGGATTTGATCCGTAGTATACACTATGTTCTGAGATTGATGTTGCTATGACTTTGCTATGCTTAATGCTTGTCACTAGGGACCGAGTGCCACGATTTCAGATCTGAACCTATTATGTTTTCATGAATATATGTGAGTTCTTGATCCTTTCTTGCAAGTCTATAGTCACCTATTATGTGTTATGATCCGACAACCCTGAAGTGACAATAATCGAGATACTTCTCGGTGATGACCGTAGTTTGAGGAGTTCATGTATTCACTGTGTGTTAATGCTTTGGTCCGGTACTCTATTAAAAGGAGGCCTTAATATCCCTTAGTTTCCACTAGGACCCCGCTGCCACGGGAGGGTAGGACAAAAGATGTCATGCAAGTTCTTTTCCATAAGCACGTATGATTATATTCGGAATACATGCCTACATTACATTGATGAACTGGAGCTTGTTCTGTGTCACCCTATGTTATAACTATTACATGAGGAATCGCATCCGACATAATTATCCATCACTGATCCAATTCCTACGAGCTTTTCACAGATTGTGCTTTGCTTAGTTACTTTACCGTTGCTATTGTTACAATTATTACAAAACTGCTACTGATACTTTTGCCACTGTTACCGTTACTCCCATACTACTTTGCTACTAAATACTTTGCTGCAGATACTAAGTTATCTAGGTGTGGTTGAATTGATAACTCAACTTATAATACTTAAGAATATTCTTTGGCTCCCATTGTGTCGAATCAATAAATTTGGGTTGAATACTCTACCGTCAAAAACTGTTGCGATCCCCTATACTTGTGGGTTATCAAGACTTTTTTCTGGCGCCGTTGCTGGGGAGCAAAGCTCTATTCTTTCAGTCACTTCGGATTTATATCTGCTGGTCACTATGAAGAACTTGAAAGACGAAAGAACTAAGATTTATCCCTCAACTACGAGGGAAGGTAAGGAACTGCCATCTAGCTCTGCACTAGATTCTCCTTCTGTTATGAGTAAGCTTGTGACACCTAAACCCGCTTCTGCTATTAATTCTAATATGTTGCATGTTATTGATGATGCCACTTCTACTATGCATGATACTTATGATGAAACTACTTCTATGCTTGATACTACTGTGCCATCAGGTGAATTTCTTGATGAACAACTTGCTAGGGCTAGAGAGAACGAAATTATTGAAAATGAAATTATTGAAGATAGTGATGATGAAGGTTCTCCCCCTAAGTATGAATTACCTGTTGTTCCTGAGGGTTATGTTACGGATGAAGAAACCGCTAGAGATTTTCTTGCTTGCAATGATAGATCTGATCTTAAGAAGTTATTAGCTAAACTGAAACAGAAAACTCTGAATGCTAGAATGAAATATGACCCTGCTTTTGCTAATTCACCTATCTTTGTTACTGATAAGGATTATGAATTCTCTGTTGATCCTGAGATAATTACTTTGGTTGAATCTGATCCTTTTTATGGCTATGAATCTGAAACTGTTGTGGCACATTTTACTAAATTGAATGATATAGCCACCCTGTTCACTAATAATGAGAAATCTCGCTACTATTATATCCTTAAGATAAATCCATTCTCATTAAAGGGTGATGCTAAAACTTGGTTTAATTCTCTTGATCCTAGTTGTGTGCGTAGTCCCCAGGATATGATCCATTACTTCTCTGCTAAATATTTCCCTACTCATAAGAAACAAGCTGCCTTGAGCGAAATATATAATTTTGTGCAAAGTCTCCCACAAGCTTGGGGGAGGCTTCTCCGGTTACTTAATGCTTTGCCTGATCATCCTTTTAAGAAAAATGAAATACTTGCTATCTTTTATAATGGACTAACTGATACTTCCAAGGACCACTTGGATAGTTGTGCTGGTTGTGTTTTCAGGGAAAGGACTATCGATCAAGCTGAATTGCTATTGAATAATATGTTGACTAATGAAAATAATTGGACACTTCTTGAACCAAGTCCTGAGCTAACTCCTAAATCAACTCCGAAGAAGAGGGGTGTTCTATTTCTCAGTCCTGAAGATATGCAAGAGGCAAAGAAATCTATGAAAGAAAAAGGTATTAAAGGTGAAGATGTTAAGAATTTACCTCCTGTTGAAGAAATACATGGTATTAATATACCACCTATTGAAGAAACACATGGTGTTGATAACCCGTCACATGTAGTAAAGGTAAATTATCTCTATAGATATGATAAAGTTGAAATCCCGTCTACTAAGTTTGCTAGCCCATGTTTGGATGAATTTGATGACTTTATGGCTAGACAGGAAAATTTCAATGCTTATGTTGGTAGAGCGTTAAAGAGTAATTCTTACATGATTGGACACTTGAGTGATTATATGGCTAGAGTTAAAGGTGAACTTAAACTCATTAGTAAATATGCTTCTATGGGATTTGCTCGATGAATTAAATAATAAACATGATTTTTCTGTTAGAGTGGCTACTAGAACGGGTAAAATGACTCAGGAACCTTTGTATCCTGAAGGCCACCCTAAGAGAATTGAGCAAGATCCTCAGAGAAATAATATAGATGCACCTAGTCCTTCTAAAAAGAAGAAAAATAAAAATGATAGCACTTTGCATGCTTCTAGTGAACCTGTTATAGACAAACCTGAGAATCCCAATGATATTTCTATTTCTGGTACTAAAACACAATTAGGTGATGAACATGAACCTAGTGATAATGATAATGATAATGTTCATGTTGATGCTCAACCTAGCAATAATAATGATGTAGAGATTGAACCTGCTGTTTTATCTTGATAACCC
Source organism: Triticum dicoccoides (assembly GCF_002162155.2). Classification (NCBI taxonomy): domain Eukaryota; kingdom Viridiplantae; phylum Streptophyta; class Magnoliopsida; order Poales; family Poaceae; genus Triticum; species Triticum dicoccoides. The sequence goes on along the minus strand of NC_041393.1, from coordinate 542,395,627 downwards.
ACAACCAAAGAATCAACATTATGATAAAAGAGACTTTGTTGCTAGGAAGAACGGTAAAGAAAGAGAACCATGGGTTCAGAAACCCATGCCTTTTCCTCCTAAGCCATCCAAGAAAAAGGATGATGACGATTTTGAGCGCTTTGCTGAAATGATTAGACCTATCTTCTTACGTATGCGCTTAACTGATATGCTTAAAATAAGTCCTTATGCTAAATACATGAAACACATCATTACAAATAAACAAAAGATACCGGAAGCTGAAATTTCCACCATGCTTGCTAATTACACTTTTAAAGGTGGAATACCTAAGAAACTTGGAGATCCAGGAGTACCAACTATACCATGCTCCATTAAAAGAAACTATGTTAAAACTGCTTTATGTGATCTTAGAGCCGGTGTTAGTGTTATGCCTTTCTCTTTATGTCGTAGACTTGAATTGAATAAGTTGACACCTACTGAAATATCTTTGCAAATGGCTGATAAATCAACTGCTATACCTGTCAGTATTTGTGAGAATGTGCCTGTTGTGGTTGCAAACGTCACTATCTTAACGGACTTTGCTATTCTTGATATTCCTAAGGACGATAGTATGTCGATTATCCTTGGTAGACCCTTTTTGAATACTGCAAGGGTTGTTATTGATTGGAACAAAGGCCATGTCACTTTTCATATTAATGGTAATGAGCATACGACACACTTTCCGAGGAAACAACCTCAAGTTCATAGCATCAATTCTATTGGAAAAATTCCAACTATCATTATTGGAGGTTTTGAATTTCCTCCTCCTACTGTCAAGAAGAAATATGATATTCTTATTATTGGGATGTGCATATCCCCGTTGAGGCAACCTAGTGTTATTCGAAATTTCTCCAGTTCCGTGTTATTCGGAATGAGTTTGTTAACAAGACTTGATCAACCTTGTTAGTAGATTCCTTTTGATGAGCATGAGATGGATGAAATTAGAAGGCACAACCTTCTGTACCCTCCTTTTACTTTCTGTTATTTAGATTAAATAAAGTAAAAATAGTATTTTCTGTCTGTTTCCTGAATTATCCATGCAATAAAAAAATACCCGAAAATAAAAGTTCTCCAAGTGCCCTGCAAATTTAATATGAGTTTTTCTGGAATATTTGAGAATATTTGGCATTGAGAACACAGCAGGGGGAGCTGGCACCTGGCCACGAGGGTCCAGGGCGCGCCCCCCTGCCTCGTGGGCCCACGGTGGCCCCCCTCCACTTATTCCTGCACCCACACACTTCATATTCCTCCCCAAAAAATCACTATCCAGCTCAAGCACGAGTTCTAGCTCACTTTGCTGCCAGTTTCGATCTCCTTGCTCAAAGGTCCATTCACAAAACTGCTTTTGGGGATTGTTCTTTGGTATGTGACTCCTCCAATGGTCCAATTAGTTTTTTTTCTAGTGCTTTATTCATTGCAAATTTTTGCTGCCTAGGTGACCCTGTTCTTGAGCTTGCATGTCAAATTTATATGGTCCCAAGTAATTCTAATGCATGATATAGGCTCTAGGCACTTATGGGAGTAGTTGCTATCAATTTTGTTGAGTTTGATTCACTTTTATTTTGAGTTACTAAAAATTTCAGAAATTTTCAGAAAAAGATGAAGAGATTTTTCTTGAGGGGCTCCTCTAGCCAAGGCTCTAAGGATAAACAAGCTAAGGAGAAAGAAAAGGCCAAGTATAATCTCCCCTGTGTGGCGGAAGTACGGCCGTGTGAATGGCCTTGTGATGATTTCTTGAGAGCAGCCAGGTTACATGATGATTTTTATTCATTGGTTGATAATGCTGGCCTCACCGACTTCCTCCACGACCGGATCGAACAGTACCTCTTACTCACCAATACTTTCATGCAAAATTTCTACTTTTATCCTAAGAAATCACCTCCTTCAGTAGAGTTTCATTTATATGATGTTGCTAGGGAGATATCACTATATGAATTTTGCACGGTTTGCAAGATACCTTTCGGGGGCAGCTTAGAGGAACCACATCGTAAAGATGTGGATGGATTTATTGATACTATTACTGTAGGGGAAACTAGGAAGGTTTCTGATGCAAGAATTACTAGCATACATTTTCCTGTTTTACGCTACTTTGCAATATTTGCTAGTCGATGCTTAATTGGTCGTGGAAACTGTGGAAACCTTAGTGTTCTGGATATTATTATTTTGTTCCATGCTTTATTTCGTGATAACTCTGTTAGTATGGGTGCTATTATTGCTAAACGATTAAGTCTGAACCATACAAAGGGCCCCATCTTTGGAGATATCTATGCTTCACGGCTTGCTAAACACTTCAAGGTACATATTAGGCATTATGAGAAAGAGGAAAAGTTGTTGCCCCCTACCTTTCTAGATTATAAGAGCATGGTAGCACATGAGTTTATTGTTAAAAATGATGATAAGATGCTTTTGTATAATTTGAGATTTCATAAGAAACACAGTGAGACTATTATCTTGCCTACGCCCTCTTTGTTTGATTTAACTGCAGGTACATACCTCGTCTTACCAGAGGCTGTGTACGAGTACCGGGGCCAGACATCAGCCCCAGAGCCTGAGCCGGAACCACCACTTGACCCTTATCGTCCATCTAGTTATCAGTGGGATCCGGAGGAGATCGCCAGCCAGTGGCAATATGATGACACCCTCAATAGACCGGAGAGAGTAGACATGACCCATGGCCATAGACCAACTTAGGCCAAAAGCCTAAGCTTGGGGGAGTACGTATTTCTCACCAACATTACATTCATGTTCACACACTCATTCTAGTTGTCGGTGCTCATATTCTTTCATTGTACTATCCATGCTAGTTTAATTTCTTTTTCTAGCTTTCTTCTTGTGTGTTTGATAAACCTTAAGAAAAACAAAAAATTAGTTAGTTTGCTTTCCATGCTTGTAGTAGTAATTAAAAGAAACCCAAAAAGATTTCTTGTTCTTCTTTTTGCTTGTTGGGAGCTTTCCCGTGTAAATAGTTTTATTTCTTCTCTTTCCTTTGGGGTCGAGAGGAGAAGACCATAATGAAAATGTTCGTGGCTCTCATATGCATGATTGTTGATTTAACCAAGAGCCCATATTACCCTGTCTTCTCCCTTGAATTGAATGCTTGCAGATTCTAGCTTAGTCCAATGCACGTGCACTTTTATTATTATTATTCACACCATTCGGTCGTGCAAGTGAAAGGCAATAATGACGATATATGATGGACTGGCTGAGATGAGAGAAGCTGGTATGAACTTGACCTCTCTTGTTTTTGTAAATATGATTAGTTTATCGTTCCTGATTCAACCTATTATGAATAAACATGTTTGCAATGACAATTAGAGATTATAGTTGCTTATGTCATACTTAATTATCTAGGAGCTTATAATGGTTTACCTTGCGTGCCAACATGCTATTAAAATGGTTGTGATGTGGTATGATAGGGTGGTATCCTCCTTTGAATGAATTGAGTGACTCGACTTGGCACACGTTCACGCATGTAGTTCAAACAAAATCAACATAGCCTTCACGATATTTATGTTCATGGTGGATTATATCCTACTCATGCTTGCACTCGGTGTTGATTAATTTTAATGCATGTTCATGACTGTTGTCGCTCTCTCAGTTGGTCACTTCCTAGTCTTTTGCTAGCCTTCACCTGTACTAAGCGGGAATACTGCTTGTGCATCCAAACTCCATAAACCCCAAAATTATTCCATATGAGTCCACCATACCTTCCTATATGCGGTATTTACCTGCCGTTCCAAGTAAATTTGTATGTGCCAAACTCCAAACCTTCAAATGAAATTCTGTTTTGTATGCTCGAACAGCTCATGTATCAACTAGAGTTGTCTGTATCTTCCATGCTAGGCGGGTTATTCTCAAGAGGAGTGGACTCTGCTCCTCATTCACGAGAAAATGGCTAGTAACCGGGATGCCCAGTCCCATGCTCAAATCAAATCAAAATAAATGCAAACAAAACTCCCCCAGGATTGTTGTTAGTTGGAGGCACCCGTTGTTTCGGGCAAGCCATGGATTGATGATTGTTGGTGGTAGGGGGAGTATAAACGTTACCGTTCTATTTGGGAACCGCCTATAATGTGTATAGCATGGAAGATATCGAGATCTCATAGTTGTTATGTTGACAGTGAAAGTATATAGCCCAAAATGTTATTCATCTCTATTTGAAAATCGAGCTCTGGCACCTCTACAAATCCCTGCTTCCCTCTGCGAAGGGCCTATCTATTTACTTTTATGTTGAGTCATCACCCTCTTATTAAAAAGCACCCGCTGGAGAGCACTGCTGTCATTTGCATGCATTACTATTAGTTTATATTGGGTATGACTATGACTGGATCTCTTTTACCATGAATTACAATGTTTAGTCAGTCCTTGATCTTTAAAGGTGCTCTGCATTTATGTTTTGCGGTCTCAAAAAGGGCTAGCGAGATACCATCTTGCTATGTCATATTATGATTGTTTTGAGAAAGTGTTGTCATCCGAGTTTTATTATTATTTCTTGCTAGTTGATTATGCCATTGATATGAGTAAACATGAGACCTAAGTGTTATTGTGAATATGGTTAGTTCATAATCTTTGCTGAAAACTTGAATGCTGGCTTTACATATTTGCAACAACAAGAGCAAACAGAGTTTGTAAAAGTTTTTCTTTATCACTTTCAGTTTGTCAACTGAATTGCTTGAGGACAAGCAAAGGTTTAAGCTTGGGGGAGTTGATACGTCTCCGTCGTATCTACTTTTCCAAACACTTTTGCCCTTGTTTTGGACTCTAACTTGCATGATTTGAATGGAACTAACCCGGACTGATGCTGTTTTCAGCAGAGCTGCCATGGTGTTATTTTTGTGCGGAATGTCCTGGAAATCCACGGAGCAACTTTTCAGAATTAATAAAAAATACTCGCGAAAGAATTAGCGTCAGGGGGCCCACACCCTGTCCACGAGGGTGGGGGGTGTGCCCCTGCCTCGTGGGCCCCCTGGACATCCACCGACCACAACTCCAACTCCATATATTTGCTTTCGCAGAGAAAAAAATCAAAGAGAAAGATTCATCGCATTTTACGATACGGAGCCGCCACCAAGCCCTAATCTCTCTCGGGAGGGCTGATCTGGAGTCCGTTCAAGGCTCCAGAGGGGGCGATTCATCGCCATCGTCATCATCAACCATCCTCCATCACCAATTTCATGATGCTCACCGCCGTGCATGAGTAATTCCATCGTAGGCTTGCTAGATGGTGATGGGTTGGATGAGATTTACCATGTAATCAAGTTAGTTTTGTAAGGGTTTGATCCTTGGTATCCACTATGTTCTAAGATTTATGTTGCTATGACTTTGCTATGCTTAATGCTTGTCACTAGGGCCCGAGTGCCATGATTTCAGATCTGAACCTACTATGTTTTCATGAATATATGTGAGTTCTTGATCCTTTCTTGCAAGTCTATAGTCACTTATTATGTGTTATGATCCGCCAACGCCGAAGTGACAATAATCAGGATACTTCTCGGTGATGAGCATAGTTTGAGGAGTTCATGTATTCACTATGTGTTAATGCTTTGGTCCGGTACTCTATTAAAAGGAGGCCTTAATATCCCTTAGTTTCCACTAGGACCCCACTGCCACGGGAGGGTAGGACAAAAGATGTCATGCAAGTTCTTTTCCATAACCAAATATGATTATATTCAGAATACATGCCTACATTACATTGATGAACTGGAGCTAGTTCTGTATCACCCTATGTTATAACTATTACATGAGGAATCGCATCCGACATAATTATCCATCACTGGTCCAATGCCTACGAGCTTTTCACATATTGTGCTTTGCTTAGTTACTTTACCGTTGCTATTGTTACAATTATTACAAAACTGCTACTGTTACTTTTGTCGATGTTACGTTACTTCCATACTACTTTACTACTAAATACTTTGCTGCAGATACTAAGTTATCCAGGTGTGGTTGAATTGACAACTCAACTACTAATACTTAAGAATATTCTTTGGCTCCCCTTGTGTCGAATCAATAAATTTGGGTTGAATACTCTACCCTCGAAAACTGTTGCGATCCCCTATACTTGTGGGTTATCATTGATGCATGCTTGATTGGTGTCGGTTCTCGATTTCAATGTATACATATTTATTTTTTTGAAATGAATGCATAAGATTGGTACAACGTGTTGGATAGTAGTTTCTACTATGGAAACTGATCGCTGTTGTTTGCCCCTTGCTAATGTCGAATGACTGAAAAAGCCAAGTCTGAATCGCTTTTTCACTTAAGTCATTGTGAGATGTTGGATCTTGTTTGGATGGTAGATGTATAGTCGCATGTTACAGCTGTTGGAAATATGCCCTAGAGGCAATAATAAATTGATTATTATTATATTTCCTTGTTCATGATAATCGTTTATTATCCATGCTAGAATTGTATTGATAGGAAACTCAGATACATGTGTGGATACATAGACAACACCATGTCCCTAGTAAGCCTCTAGTTGACTAGCTCGTTAATCAATAGATGGTTACGGTTTCCTGACCATGGACATTGGATGTCGTTGATAACGGGATCACATCATTAGGAGAATGATGTGATGGACAAGACCCAATCCTAAGCCTAGCACAAGATCATGTAGTTCGTATGCTAAAGCTTTTCTAATGTCAAGTATCATTTCCTTAGACCATGAGATTGTGCAACTCCCGGATACCGTAGGAGTGCTTTGGGTGTGCCAAACGTCACAACGTAACTGGGTGGCTATAAAGGTACATTACGGGTATCTTTGAAAGTGTCTGTTGGGTTGGCACGAATCGAGATTGGGATTTGTCACTCCGTGTAAACGGAGAGGTATCTCTGGGCCCACTCGGTAGGACATCATCATAATGTGCACAATGTGACCAAGGGGTTGATCACGGGATGATGTGTTACGGAACGAGTAAAGAGACTTGCCGGTAACGAGATTGAACAAGGTATCGGTATACCGACGATCGAATCTCGGGCAAGTACCATATCGCTTGACAAAGGGAATTGTATACGGGATTGATTGAGTCCTTGACATCGTGGTTCATCCGATGAGATCATCGTGGAACATGTGGGAGCCAACATGGGTATCCAGATCCCGCTGTTGGTTATTGACCGGAGAACGTCACGGTCATGTCTGCATGTCTCCCGAACCCGTAGGGTCTACACACTTAAGGTTCGATGACGCTAGGGTTATAAAGGAAGCTTGTATGTGGTTACCGAATGTTGTTCGGAGTCCCGGATGAGATCCCGGACGTCACGAGGAGTTCCGGAATGGTCCGGAGGTAAAGATTTATATATAGGAAGTCCTGTTTCGGCCATCGGGACAAGTTTCGGGGTCATCGGTATTGTACCGGGACCACCGGAAGGGTCCCGGGGGCCCACCGGGTGGGGCCACCTGCCCCGGGGGGCCACATGGGCTGTAGGGGGTGCGCCTTGGCCTACATGGGCCAAGGGCACCAGCCCCAAGAGGCCCATGCGCCTAGGGAACCCTAGAGGGAAGAGTCCTCAAGGGGGAAGGCACCTCCGAGGTGCCTTGGGGAGGATGGACTCCTCCCCCCCTCCTTAGCCGCACCCCTTCCTTGGAGGAAGGGGCAAGGCTGCGCCTCCCCCCTCTCCCCTGCCCCTATATATAGTGGAGGGGAGGGAGGGCAACCATACCTGAGCCCTTGGCGCCTCCCTCCCTCCCGTGACACCTCCTCCTCTCCCGTAGGTGCTTGGCGAAGCCCTGCAGGATTGCCACGCTCCTCCATCACCACCACGCCGTTGTGCTGCTGCTGGATGGAGTCTTCCTCAACCTCTCCCTCTCTCCTTGCTGGATCAAGGCGTGGGAGACATCGTCGAGCTGTACGTGTGTTGAACGCGGAGGTGCCGTCCGTTCGGCACTAGGATCATCGGTGATTTGAATCACGGCGAGTACGACTCCATCAACCCCGTTCACTTGAACGCTTCCGCTTAGCGATCTACAAGGGTATGTAGATGCACTCTCCTTTCTACTCGTTGCTGGTCTCTCCATAGATAGATCTTGGTGATACATAGGAAATTTTTTGAATTTCTGCTACGTTCCCCAACAGTGGCATCATGAGCTAGGTCTATTGCGTAGATTCTTTGCACGAGTAGAACACAAAGTAGTTGTGGGCGTCGATATTGTTCAATATGCTTGCCGTTACTAGTCTTATCTTGATTCGGCGGCATCGTGGGATGAAGCGGCCCGGACCAACCTTACACGTACGCTTACGTGAGACCGGTTCCACCGACAAACATGCACTAGTTGCATAAGGTGGCTGGCGGGTGTCTGTCTCTCCCACTTTAGTCGGATCGGATTTGATGAAAAGGGTCCTTATGAAGGGTAAATAGCAATTGGCATATCACGTTGTGGTTCATGCGTAGGTAAGAAACGTTCTTGCTAGAAACCCATAGCAGCCACGTAAAACATGCAAACAACAATTAGAGGACGTCTAACTTGTTTTTGCAGGGTATGCTATGTGATGTGATATGGCCAAAAAGGATGTGATGAATGATATATGTGATGTATGAGATTGATCATGTTCTTGTAATAGGAATCACGACTTGCATGTCGATGAGTATGACAACCGGCAGGAGCCATAGGAGTTGTCTTTATTTATTTGTGACCTGCGTGTCAACTTAAACGTCATGTAATTACTTTAATTTATTGCTAACCGTTAGCCATAGTAGTAGAAGTAATAGTTGGCGAGGCAACTTCATGAAGACACGATGATGGAGATCATGATGATGGAGATCATGGTGTCATGCCGGTGACGATGATGATCATGGAGCCCCGAAGATGGAGATCAAAAGGAGCAAAGTGATGATGGCCATATCATGTCACTATTTGATTGCATGTGATGTTTATCATGTTTATACATCTTATTTGCTTAGAACGACGGTAGTAAATAAGATGATCCCTTACAACAATTTCAAGAAGTGTTCTCCCCTAACTGTGCACCGTTGCGACAGTTTGCTGTTTCAAAACATCACGTGATGATCGGGTGTTTTATTCAGACGTTCAAATACAACGGGTGTTGACGAGCCTAGCATGTACAGACATGGCCTCGGAACACACGCGAAACACTTAGGGTTAACTTGACGAGCCTAGCATGTACAGACATGGCCTCGGAACACAGAGACCGAAAGGTCGAACATGAGTCATATAGAAGATACGATCAACATGAAGATGTTCACCGATGATGACTAGTCCGTCTCACGTGATGATCGGACACGGCCTAGTTTGACTCGGATCATGTAATCACTTAGATGACTAGAGGGATGTCTATCTGAGTGGGACTTCATAAGATGAACTTAATTATCCTGAACATAGTCAAAAGGTTTTTGCAAATTATGTCGTAGCTCACGCTATAGTTCTACTGTTTAGATATGTTCCTAGAGAAAATATAGTTGAAAGTTGATAGTAGCGATTATGCGGACAGTAGAAAGCTTATGTCCTTAATGCACCGCTCAGTGTGCTGAACCCCAAACGTCGTCTGTGGATGTTGCGAACATCTGACATACACGTTTTGATAACTACGTGATAGTTCAGTTAAACGGTTTAGAGTTGAGGCACCAAAGACATTTTTGAAACGTCGCGAAACATATGAGATGTTTTGAGGGCTGAAATTGGGATTTCAGGCTCGTGCCCATGTCAAGAGGTATAAGACCTCCGATGACTTTCTTAACCTGCAAACTAAGGAGAAAAGCTCAATTGTTGAGCTTGTGCTCAGATTGTCTGAGTACAACAATCATTTGAATCGAGTGGGAGTTGATCTTCCAAATAAGACAGTGATGGTTCTCCAAAGTCATTGCCACCAAGCTGTTAGAGCTTCGTGATGAACTATAACATATCAGGGATAGATATGATGATCCTTGAGGTATTCGTGATGTTTGACACCGCGAAAGTAGAAATCAAGAAGGAGCATCAATTGTTGATGGTTGGTGAAACCACTAGTTTCAAGAAGGGCAAGGGCAAGAAGGGATACTTCATGAAACGGCAAATCAGCTGCTGCTCTAGTGAAGAAACCCAAGGTAAAACCCAAACCCGAGACTAAGTGCTTCTATAATAAGGGGAACAACCACTAGAGCAGAATTACCCTAGATACTTGGTAGATAAGAAGGCTGGCAAGGTCGATAGAAGTATATTGGATATACATTATGTTAATGTGTACTTTACTAGTACTCCTAGTAGCACCAGGGTATTGGATACCGGTTCGGTTGCTAAGTGTTAGTAACTCGAAACAAAAGGCTACGGAATAAACGGAGACTAGCTAAAGGTGAGCTGACGATATGTGTTGGAAGTTTTTCCAAGCTTGATATGATCAAGCATCGCACGCTCCCTCTACCAAAGAGATTGGTGTTAAACCTAAATAATTGTTATTTGGTGTTTGCGTTGAGCATAGACATGATTGGATTACGTCTATCGCAATACGGTTATTCATTTAAGGAGAATAATGGTTACTCTGTTTATTTGAATAATACCTTCAATGGTCTTACACCTAAAATGAATGGTTTATTAAATCTCGATCGTAGTGATACACATGTTCATGCCAAAAGATAGTAATGATAGTACCACCTACTTGTGGCACTGCCACATAAGTCATATCGGTATAAAACGCATGAAGAAGCTCCATATTGATGGATCTTTGGGCTCACTCGTTTTTGAAAAGTTTGAGACATGCGAACCATGTCTATTGGTGTATATGCATGAAGAAACTCCATGTAAATGGACCGTTTTGACTCACTTGATTTTGAATCACTTGGGACATGCAAATCATACCACATGGGCAAGTTGACTGAAAAGCCTCGTTTTCAGTAAGATGGAACAAGATAGCAACTTGTTGGAAGTAACACATTTTGATGTGTGCAGTCCAATGAGTGCTGAGGCATGCAGTGAATATCGTTATGTTCTTACTTCACAGATGATTCGAGTAGATGTTGAGTATATTTACTTGATGAATCACGAGTCTGAATTATTGAAAGGTTCAAGTAATTTCAGTGTGAAGTTGAAAAATCGTCGTGACAAGAGGATAAAAGATCTATGATATGATCATAGAGATGAATATCTGAGTTACGAGTTTTGGCACACAATTAAGACATTGTGGAAATTGTTTCATAATTAATACCGCCTGGAACACCATAGTGATGGTGTGTTCGAACATCATAGTTGCACCCTATTGGATATGGTGCGTACCATGATGTCTCTTATCGAATTACCACTATAGTTTATGGGTTAAGCATTAGAGACAACCACATTCACTTTAAATAGGGCACCACGTAATTCCGATGAGATGACACCGTATGAATTATGGTTTAGAGAAACCTAAGTTGTCGTTTCTTAAAAGTTTGGGGCTGCGACGCTTATGTGAAAAAGCTTCAGGCTGATAAGCTCGAACCCAAAGCGGATAAATGCATCTTCATAGGACACCCAAAAACAGTTGGGTATACCTCCTAATTCAGATCCGAAAGCAATAGGGATTGTTTCTTGAATCGGGTCCTTTCTCGAGGAAAAGTTTCTCTCGAAAAGTTGAGTGGGAGGATGGTGGAGACTTGATGAGGTTATTGAACCATCACTTCAACCAGTGTGTATCAGGGCACAGGAAGTTGTTCCTGTGGCACCTACACCAATTGAAGTGGAAGCTTATGATAGTGATCATGAAGTTTCGGATCAAGTCACTACCGAACCTCGTGGGATGACAAGGATGCGTACTGCTTCAGAGTGGTACGTAATCCTGTCTTGGAAGTCATGTTGCTAGACAACAATGAACCTACGAGCTATGGAGAAGCGATGGTGGGCCCGGATTCCGATAAATGGCTCAAGGCCATAAAACCCGAGAGAGGATCCATGTATGAAAACAAAGTGTAGACTTTGGAAGAACTACTTGATGGTCGTAAGGCTGTTAGGTAAATATGGATTTTGAAAGGAAGACAGACAATGATGGTAAGTGTCACCATTGAGAAAGCTCGACTTGTCGTTAAGATGTTTTTCGACAAGTTCAAGGAGTTGACTACGATGAGACTTTCTCACTCGTAGCGATGCTAAGAGTCTGTTGGAATTATATTAGCAATTACTGCATTATTTATGAAATCTTGCAGATAGGATGTCAAAACATTGTTTCCTCGATGTTATACTTGAGGAAAGGTTGTATGTGATACAACCGGAAGGTTTTGTCTATCCTGAAATATGCTAATAAGTATGCAAAGCTCCAGCAATCCTTCTGAGGACTGGAGTGAGCATCTCGGAGTTGGAATGTATGCTTTGATGATGATCAAAGATTTTGGGTGTATACAAAGTTTATGAGAAACTTGTATTTCCAAAGAAGTGAGTGGGAGCACTATAGAATTTCTGATGAGTATATGTTGTTGACATATTAATGATCAGAAATGACGTAGAATTTCTGGAAAGCATATAGGGTTATTTGGAAAGTGTTTTCAATGGAAAACCTGGATTAAGCTACTTGAACATTGAGGATCAAGATCTATGAGGATGGATCAAAACGCTTAATGGTACTTTCAAATGAGCACATGCCTTGACGTGATCTTGAAGGTGTTCAAGATGGATCAGTCAAAGAAGGAGTTCTTGCCTGAGTTGTAAGGTATGAAGTTAAGACTTAAAGCTCGACCATGGCAGAATAGAGAGAAAGGAACGAAGGTCGTCCCCTATGCTTAAGACATAGGCTCTACAGTATGCTATGCTGTGTACCGCACCTGAAGTGTGCTTTACCATGAGTCAGTCAAGGGGTACAAGAGTGATCCAAGAATGGATCACAGGACAGCGGTCAAAGTTTTCCTTAGTAACTAGTGGACTAAGGAATTTTCTCAATTATGGAGGTGGTAAAAGAGTTCGTCGTAAAGGGTTACGTCGATGCAAGCTTAACACCTATCCGGATAGCTCTGAGTAGAGATACCGGATACGTATAATGGAGCAACAGTTTATAATAGCTCCAAGTAGAACAGTTATTTGGAATAGCTCCAAATAGAACGTGGTAGCTGCATCTAGGAGATGACATAGAGATTTGTAAAGCACACACGGATCTGAAAGGATCAGACCCGTTGACTATAACCTCTCTCACAAGCATAACATGATCAAACCCAGAACTCATCGAGTGTTAATCACATGGTAAATGTGAACTAGATTATTGACTCTAGTAAACTCTTTGGGTGTTAGTCACATGGGGATGTGACCTTGAGTGTTAATCACATATCGATGTGAACTAGATTATTGACTCTAGTGCAAGTGGGAGACTGTTGGAAATATGCCCTAGAGGCAATAATAAATTGATTATTATTATATTTCCTTGTTCATGATAATCGTTTATTATCCATGCTAGAATTGTATTGATAGGAAACTCAGATACATGTGTGGATACATAGACAACACCATGTCCCTAGTAAGCCTCTAGTTGACTAGCTCGTTAATCAATAGATGGTTACGGTTTCCTGACCATGGACATAGGATGTCGTTGATAACGGGATCACATCATTAGGAGAATGATGTGATGGACAAGACCCAATCCTAAGCCTAGCACAAGATCATGTAGTTCGTATGCTAAAGCTTTTCTAATGTCAAGTATCATTTCCTTAGACCATGAGATTGTGCAACTCCCGGATACCGTAGGAGTGCTTTGGGTGTGCCAAACGTCACAACGTAACTGGGTGGCTATAAAGGTACACTACGGGTATCTCTGAAAGTGTCTGTTGGGTTGGCACGAATCGAGATTGGGATTTTGTCACTCCGTGTAAACGGAGAGGTATCTCTGGGCCCACTCGGTAGGACATCATCATAATGTGCACAATGTGACCAAGGGGTTGATCACGGGATGATGTGTTACGGAACGAGTAAAGAGACTTGCCGGTAACGAGATTGAACAAGGTATCGGTATACCGACGATCGAATCTCGGGCAAGTACCATACCGCTAGACAAAGGGAATTGTATACGGGATCGATTGAGTCCTTGACATCGTGGTTCATCCGATGAGATCATCGTGGAACATGTGGGAGCCAACATGGGTATCCAGATCCCGCTGTTGGTTATTGACCGGAGAACATCTCGGTCATGTCTGCATGTCTCCCGAACCCGTAGGGTCTACACACTTAAAGTTCGATGACGCTAGGGTTATAAAGGAAGCTTGTATGTGGTTACCGAATGTTGTTCGGAGTCCCGGATGAGATCCCGGACGTCACGAGGAGTTCCGGAATGGTCCGGAGGTAAAGATTTATATATAGGAAGTCCTGTTTCGGCCATCGGGACAAGTTTCGGGGTCATCGGTATTGTACCGGGACCACCGGAAGGGTCCCGGGGGCCCACCGGGTGGGGCCACCTGCCCCGGGGGGCCACATGGGCTGTAGGGGGTGCGCCTTGGCCTACATGGGCCAAGGGCACCAGCCCCAAGAGGCCCATGCGCCTAGGGAACCCTAGAGGGAAGAGTCCTCAAGGGGGAAGGCACCTCCGAGGTGCCTTGGGGAGGATGGACTCCTCCCCCCCTCCTTAGCCGCACCCCTTTCTTGGAGGAAGGGGCAAGGCTGCGCCTCCCCCCTCTCCCCTGCCCCTATATATAGTGGAGGGGAGGGAGGGCAACCATACCTGAGCCCTTGGCGCCTCCCTCCCTCCCGTGACACCTCCTCCTCTCCCGTAGGTGCTTGGTGAAGCCCTGCAGGATTGCCACGCTCCTCCATCACCACCACGCCGTTGTGCTGCTGCTGGATGGAGTCTTCCTCAACCTCTCCCTCTCTCCTTGCTGGATCAAGGCGTGGGAGACATCGTCGAGTTGTACGTGTGTTGAACGCGGAGGTGCCGTCCGTTCGGCACTAGGATCATCGGTGATTTGAATCACGGCGAGTACGACTCCATCAACCCCGTTCACTTGAACGCTTCCGCTTAGCGATCTACAAGGGTATGTAGATGCACTCTCCTTTCTACTCGTTGCTGGTCTCTCCATAGATAGATCTTGGTGATACGTAGGAAATTTTTTGAATTTCTGCTACGTTCCCCAACAACGGCGTGACTGCCTGAAGGCATGTCACCTAATCCCAGTCTGAAATCAAGTGGGTGGCCCCTGCTGGTGAAATCACGTGGATGGGCCCGAGCTAATCAAATACAACAGCTAAAATGAAGAAAACGATGAAAAAGAAAGATACAACCAAGGACAACTTTTGAGCTGGTGGGATTCTATTGGTTGGTGAACCTCCCGTAGCTACCGGCTCTGGCAAAAAGCACTTTGCGCGTCCTCCTGAGGCATCATGCCTGATGCTAGATGCCGGTGGAGCGCCAGCCTGCCGCACGCCGCAGTTGGAACTAATCGAGGTGTAGGTTTTTAGATGAACACTTTGCTGATGTAGAGTTCAGTGAACCTGCTGAACAACCTGCACCGCTGAACCAGTAAAAAGCAAAAGCCAGGATAAATATTTGGCTGAGACTCACACTAATCAAACTAATAAATGCAAATAGTTAACATGGCACAAAGTTTGTAACTCAGGATCCAACAGAGCGACAAATGTCTTGCAAGTCTGGAAAGATGACGAAAAAGGGTCTCCCCTGCTTTATATTATAACAATTGCGGGAGCGGCTGCCTTTGATCCTGACGAGACCGAAAGCCAAGACGGTCGAGTGCCCTTCATGCCTGCCACCTTTGATGAAGCTGGCATGGATGACCCTTCATGCAAGATCAGGTCGGCATGGGCAGCACCTACCCGCTCGACCATGAATTTCTGGAGGACTACAGCCTTGACAAAGAGGATGAAGTGGACATCGATGGGGAGCCTTTGTTCGAGGACGAGCTCGCCAACCAAACCGGCGTAAACAATAAGCGAAAAAGAAAGCGGACAAAGGCATACACGCAGCCAGAGGAGAAACTCCTTTGTGAGTGTTGGAGGGACATTGGATAAGACCCCAAGGTCGGTGCCGAGCAAAAGGCATCTACCTTTTGGCTTTGTGTTCATCGTGAGTACCATGAACGGAAGAAGTTTGCGCCTAACCAAATGGAGAGCAAGCGCAGGTGGGTGTCTCACTCAAAGTGATGGAGGGTGATACAACAAGAGTGCAAAAAGTTTTATGCAACCCTTGAGAGCATCCAAGCACGTCCCGTGAGCGGCCTCGGCCTCAAAGATACGGTATACATGCACCATCTTTGTACCGGGGTTTTGTTGTGCTTGCATGTCCATTCGCCCATATAATTGCATGCTATTCAATTGTAGGCATTCCAAGCTTTGGAGGAATTCAAGGCCCAATATGACGGCAAGTCCTTCAACCTCACCCATTGTTGGATGATCATCAACGGGGAGAAGAAGTTCAAGGCGCAATATGTCACCGCTAAGGCGTGTGGGGTCAGGATGTCATCGAGGAGCATGTAGAGGGCGAGAACGCACGGCCGTAGGGGAAGACCAACTCCAAGAAGAAGGACAAGTGTGATGTGGTGTCGATTGCCTTGCATGCAACTTTGGAGGGCATGATGCGCATGGACACAAGGGAGAAGAAGCGCCGACAAGACAAGGAAGACCAAATGAATGTCTTCATGGAGATCCAACGGAAGAGGCTTGAGCTTGATGCGGAGAAGCAAGCCAAGATGCTCGAGTTGGAGGTGGAGAAGCAAGCGAAGATGCTTGAGATCGAGGCCGCAAATGCCAAGGCCAAGACGAAAGAAGTGGCGCTCGCTAGCATGATGGCGGGTGTGGAGACCATCAAGGTGGACTTGAGCATGGTGTCGCCGAGGAAGAGGCCATGGTTCGAGAAGATGCAGACCAAAATGCTCAAGTTCGATGACGAGTGATCTATGGCGGAGAGTGCCATCCTTTTTTTTGTATACCGACAAGTGTGCTGGCATGACCACGGTCGAGATGGCGTGGTTGAATTCCCTTACTTTCTTGTGTGCTGGCCTGTGTGTCGGCCGTTGGCAAGTGTGTCAGCATGAACCATGCGGTGGTTTTCTGGAGGCTGGCATGGTGCCAGCATGAACTCTGAGCGATGGCATGGCCGCTGGCATGATATATGGCCGCAGACCTTCTAAAAATTGTGTGCAGACATGAAATGGGTCGGCGCGTTGGGCGCATGACCGACCCAAATGCAAAACGAGATGTACGACGAGCGGGCCGCCGACCCAAACGGACGATAAGCGGACAAAGCGTGCTCTATTGGTTGTTTGTAAAATTTTATTTTCCATTGGGGCTTAAATAAACATTGTATAAAAAGTAAACATCCAAGTTTTGTTGTGATCCAAATTAAGATCAATATCCTGAGTGTTGTTCATGGCCATTCTAATATTTACGTAGCAAATATGGATGTATCTTACCATCGCCGGAAAGACCTTTATATTTGTTTGATGATTTTAACATTGCTTCTTTTGTATGTAAGAAATGATACAACAGTTCAATTGTATTATTTTTTTCAAATTATATGGAGGTTTGGAGGACAAATATTGTACATGGCTAAATGCTATTTGCTGGAATAAAAACTAAATGGCAGATGTTGTTATTATTTCTATTAATGTTTTGTACCACAGGTAACGCCGTTGAAATTTTTGTTATCTATTTTTGTACGGTTTTTACAGGTTCTTACCGCTGGCCCACAATAGCTATGGTTCAATTGCATTTTCATCATTGGATAGCCAATGAATGGAAAGGTTTGGATGATGAATGCTGGCTTTGTCCCAACTTTTAGCACCATAAACTTACATTTTGTGGGTATTGAGCTTCTCGCACAACTTTCTTCTCTTCTTTCAAGCTAAACGAACACTCTTTGGGGCTCAAGATTTGGGCCAAAAGTAAATCAAATTTAGCCTCACTAATCCAAAATTCCAATTCTGTGATTTTCTTTCTTGATACTTTGGAGGAATTTAGGGATCTTGCCGCCCTAGAATGGGACTTCAGACAATTTCTCAAGGACCGCCTGCTGAAAATACTACCTGCACAACAAGCTTATTGGAAACAGAGAGCTACTATTAGATGGATCACCAAGGATGAAACAAACCCAAAATTTCTCAAAGTTAAGGCCACCATTAAATTCAGAAACAACCACATTGCTACTCTCAGAGATGAGTATGGGTTTGAACATTCTGAACATCAAGCCAAAGCTGGTATCCTTTGCAGAGCTTTCAAACAAAGGCTTGGGACTTCTATGCCCACCTTCAATCTGTTAAGCCTAGAAAATCTTATTGAGAAATCTGATGATCTCCATTGGCTTGAAACCCCCTTTACTAAAACCAAGATTGATGCAGTGGTAAAAGATCTTCCCTCAGGTAAATCCCCTGGGCCAGATGGTTTTAACACCAACTTTGTTAAATCTTGCTAGGACATCATTGCTTCAGACTTCTACCAACTGATTGAAGATTTCTTTAAGGGTGAAGTGGATCTTCAGAGCATCAATTACTCTTTTATAACACTGATTCCCAAGAAGGATGCTCCTATTGAGGCTAGTGATTTCAGACCCATTTCACTCCTTGATTGTGCCATCAAGATTATCACAAAGTTGCTGGCTAACAGATTGCAAAAAGTTATTTTGAAACTTGTCCACAGAAATCAATATGGTTTTCTAAAAGAAAGGTCATTCCAGGATTGTTTGGCATGGACATATGAATATTTGCATCAATGTAATCAGTCAGAAAGAGAAACTATCATTCTCAAATTAGATTTTGAAAAGGCTTTGACATGATTGAGCATCAGACTCTGAAAAGTATTATGGTGGTCAAAGGTTTTGGACCCAGATGGATGAAATGGATGGACATGATCTTTTCTTTAGGAACTTTTGCTGTCCTCCTTAATGGAGTACCAGGAAAGCAATTTTGGTGCAAGAAAGGTGTGAGGCAGGGGGATCCAGTCTCTCCTTTGATTTTTGTTCTGGCTGCTGACATTTTGCAATCCATCTTCAATGAGGCCATGAAACATAAGTTGATTTCCTCTCCTCTGGACAATAGCAAAGATTTTCCTTTCATACAATATGCTGATGATACACTTGTTATATTGCCAGCTTGTCCAACACAGTTACAACAAATTCAAAACCTGTTATTGCAGTTCTCTGCTTTCACTGGCCTCAGGATCAACTTTTCAAAATCTGCTATGTATCCAATCAATGTGGAACATGCTAAATTGGATCAGCTGGCTGCTATTCTAGGCTGCAATGTTGGATCTTTTCCATTTACATACCTGGACCTGCCTCTAGGCACTAAAAACCAAAAGCAGAAGATATTTTCCCCATGATGAAGAGAATTGAAAGAAGGCTTACAGGTTGCTCCACTTTGCTATCAACAGGAGAAAAGCTTTCACTTATCAAGAGTGCCTTCACCAGCCTGCCAATCTTCTTCAGGTGCTCTCTGGAACTTCCTGCCACTGTTGTGGATCAAGTTAATTCTTACATCAGACAATGCTTCTGGAGGAAGTATGGTCAGGAGGGTGCTGGTCCTGCCCTCATTGCTTGGAGCACTGTTTGCAAGCCAAAAGGGCAGGGTGCACTACAAAAAAAAATACACTTCCGTGATGATACGTGTTTGTCATAGTAGGTCGCGTTTTTTGTCATGCATGTACATCCATGACAAATTTATGATAGAATCAAGATAGTCATACCTGTGCTGTAGAAGTGTTCCATGACATTACCAAAATTATCATCACGGAAGTGTCCACTTCCATGACGATAAATCGCGCATCACAGAAGTGCTTTCGTCAAGGGTGACCGACACGTGGCATCCACCGTAACAGAACGCCGTTAAGCTATCGGGTCGGGTTTTGGATCCGATAACCCGTTAACAGCCCCGACCAATGGGGATTTTCCACATGTAAAATCGTCATTGGCTGGAGGAAACACGTGTCGGCTCATTGTTGGGACAGATGTCATCCACTCATTGGATAGAAGGCGCCTATGATACGTCGACACGTGGCCCGGCCCAACAGAGGCCCATTCCTGTGAAAAGGCCGGCCCGTTTGACTTGGTCAAAAGGTGACGGGCCGGCCCATGGAAAGCCTGTTAACGGCATGTTCGCATATAGCCCATTTACAGCCCGCTAACCCAAGGCCCGTTACGCCCTACCCGAATTAGGCCCAGCAGCGTCATCTGGGCCATCCAATATGATTCCAGCCCATTTTCACTTTTGGCCCATGTATGGCCCATGACGTCTTTCGGCCCATATGAGGCCCTATGTAACTCTTGGCCTATTAACGGCCCATGGTGAAACTGGCCCGCAATGAGCAGTGTATCACTTTAGACCCATTAACGGCCCGTGGTGAAACTGGCCCGTAATGAACAGTGTATCACTTTATACCCACGAGGCATCATCTCATTAAAGGGAAATATTGAGTGTTCCTCGAGCGCGGACGATGGTGCGGCTGCCTTGACAGCCGCACACTAAACCAACTTTACTAGTTAGAGCACCTAAATAGGTCGTTCAAGACCCCGGACATGGCTCGACGAGTCCGGTGTAAACATTCAAAGGCTTAATAGCCACATACCCCTATACAAGGGGCTCCGCGCGTTTACACCAAGAGACAATATAGCTCAATTCTACCCATTTTCTGTATTATACTTTGTTTATTTTAACATAGATTTCTCGCACGATTGTTTTCAACTAAGTTCCTCTCTTTTACAGACGAACACTATGCTACACCCGTCCAGGATACTGCACAGCGGAGATACAGGCGCAGACATGCAGTAGGGACCTGTTTCAAGGATTCTTTTCAGATTAAGACCCTGCGTAAACCTTTTTTACTGTCTCTTGTTGATAACATCCCTCGGTTTTTGCTATAACCGAGGAGGAGGCTGGCATCTTGGCATGTGGCCATGACAGAATTTTGCGCGTACCTGGACACCAGGGGCTTCTTACCAAGGGCTTTTGTTCAGCCCGTTTTCATAAAGACCGAATACCTTAGGGAGTGTTCGGCGTCGCGAGTTTGGCCTTATATGCATCAGCTCTAAATCATGTCTTTGGTCAAATGTTGGGTTTGCCCGGCTCTTGTGTTTTGCTGCCTTACGTTCCGCTCTATCGGCTAGGGCGGCACCAGGAGAACTACTGCGATTGTGCCCCAGTTCGGCCAGGCGAGCACCTCAGTAGAGAAAGCCGAAAACTGACTGTCATGATATAGCGAGAGACTGGTCAACCACTCGATGACTTGTCGGAATCTTTAGGATTCCTCCGCATTAACGAAGGGCCGTTTCCCGGTCAGGCACACACGTGCCCCGAATTCGGGCGAGCGCGGTGCCCCTAGGGGCTATTCAGTAGCCCCACTGTCAAACTCTTATGGCTGAGTGAAAGTGATAAAGCATTATAGTCCGGTTGCCTAGTTCGCTGCGCTATCACCTCCTTTATAGGACCAAGACGTTGGATCATGTGTGAAAATGCGCCTTCTGCGAACACCCCCGCATTATATGCGTGGGGGCTGAAGCCAACGACTGCCATCTTTCAAGGTATATACACATATACATTAACGGCCGCACAGGAGGTATTCTAATTCTTGAAAGCACAAGTATAAAAAGCTTTTATATTCCAACAAAACATTGTTCTACGATAGTACATGTTATTCGAACATAACATCCTTCGAGCACTGCGTCTCTATTAAACGAGCGCCCTGCAGAACTTCCTCAAAATAGTGCTCGGTAGGTACTCGGCTTTCGTCCGAATCCTGGGATGCAACAACACTGGCCTTCATCTCCGCCCAGTATGTCTTGACACGGGCAAGAGCCATCTGTGCACCCTCTATGCACGCTCACCTCTTCATTGCATCAATATGCGGCACCGCACCAAGGAACTGCTGCACCAAGCTAAAATAACTCTTCGGCTCGGGCCCTTTCGGTCACAGATGACTCACGACATGCTTCATGGAGAGTCCGGATAACCTGTTCAGCTCCGCCCATGCGGCCAAACGATCGGAGACCGAAAGTGGGCGCTCTGGATTGTGGAACTGCAACCAAAAAAGTTCTTCCAATTCGCGGTCATTTAGACCCCGGAAGTGTTCGGTCGCGTCCGCGGCACTCACCGCTAAATCCGGATAAGTGTTCGCCGCACTCCACTTCCGGTCCAATGGAGCATACTTAGGATCCCCGAACTTCATTCGCAGCATATAGGGCTTTCCAGCCGTGATATCTCCGGCCTGACGTAGCTCCTCCTTCATAGCTCTCATTGCAGAGCGAGTGTCCTTGGCCTCGGCAGTGACCTTTTCTAGGTCCTTCTGTGCCACTCTATCTTCTTTTTCAAGAAGCTTGCAACGGTCGGCAGCATTCTTCAATTTTACAGCCACCTCGGCCATTTCCTTCTTGCTCTGGCAGTGAGCAGCCTGTTCGGCATTTAGCTCTTCAGCCGCCTTTAAGGCAGCCGCATCGCTTTTCCTGGCTTGCTCCTTGGCTCGGGCAAGTTCCGCCAGAAGGTTCTCCATGGCAGCGGCACCATCTGCATTAAGCACACATGTTATAAGGTACGAGCATCAAGCTCCTCTTACCAGATGTCTTCGGAGACATTACATACCTTGTGCCTCGTCCAGCCGCTCATTGACAAGCGCGATGTCGGCATCGGCCACATCAAGTTGCCGCTTTAGCTCGGCAAATTCATCAGTCCGGCTAGCCACGGAACACCTCGCCACCTACATAGGAAAGGCGACGTATTATACCTGGGATTATGATCCTCTGTGTGCTGTCATTTTTGACAATGCACAGAGTCTCAGGGGCTACTATCTATACAGGGCGCATTTTATATATGCGGATCTGTCAAAAGGTACATCATTTCGCGTACCTCAAAACCTGTCAGTAAACTCCTGTCGGCCTCGTACAATCCGCTTTCCGCGGATGAAATCCTTCTAATCACCGTGTTCATCAACACATGGTGTTCTTCTGAGATAGACGCTCGCCCGAGCAGATCCTTCAGCTCCTCCGACCATGCACCGGACGGTGCTGGACTCGTCCGAAGACCTTTTTCGAAGGCCGGATTCGGAGAAACCCTCCGAGACGACACCTCGGGGTCGCCCGCCTCGCAAGATAGTACAGCTGGGGGAGGCGTTCCGCTCTCCATCATCTCCGGACGAATATCCCCTGAAGATGAGCTCTGCTGAGAAGGGTTGAGATCTGAACTGCAAGGTAAAATTTCGGTTATCTTCCTCAGAAATAAAACAGGGATGTCACTCATTTTAAAACCCCTCTCTTTACTTACGACTCGGTGGAGAGCTGATCCCCTTGGTGGCGCAATGCGGCCGGGGCACCCTCTGGAGCCGGACCCTCTAACGAAGATTTCTTCCCCCGCTTTGAGGCCATCGCCTTCGGGTCTTCAGAGTCGGTCCTTTTCTTTCCCTGGTTAGGGGAATTCTTGATTCCTCCTTTCCTGATAGCCTCCTTCATGGAGGTGGTAGCTTCTTGGTTCCCCTCTTCGCCTTCTTCCAAAGGTGCAATCTCTAGCATCCTGGTCAACACGGGATCCGGCGTGGTCTCAGGGAGGGGGCCGGACACCTGATAAGCTTTGCTTTCGCTATCCACTCCTGTTCAAAGGATAGATCTTTTAAGGGCAATTTTATGATAAACATACGGATAGCATGTCCGGGTACAGGGCTACTTACTTGAGTGTCTGGGCGATTGCAGCTCAGACCTGCGTCCTCGGACGAGTCCGGACACATTGCTTGTGATCCGAAGAACAATTTATACATCTCCATGGGCGTCGTGCCCATAAAATGTTGGAGGACTCGCGGTCCTTCCGGATTAAATTCCCACAGGCGAAGGGGGCGACGTTTGCAGGGCAGTATGCGGCGAATCAGCATAACCTGCGCCACTACGGCCAAATTGATATCTCTTTCTAGGAGATCTCGAATGCGGCCCTACAGCAAGGGCACGTCCTTGGACGGCCCCAGTTAAGCCCTTTATTGACCATGACGCTAGCCGTGGTGGGGGACCCGAGCGAAAAACAGGTGGCGCCACCCATGTGGTGCCCCTGGGAGCTGTGATGTAAAACCACTCTCGTTGCCATAAGCCGAACTCCTCTTGCAAAGAGCCCTCGGGCCATGGAGCATCGGCAATCTTGCTTACAATAGCACCTCTGCACTCAGCGTGCTGTCCCTCGATTATCTTCGGTTCTACCTTGAAGGTCTTAAGCCACAGTCCGAAGTGAGGAGTAATATGGAGGAAGGCCTCACACACGACAATGAACGATGTGATTTGGAGGATGGACTCCGGAGCTAAGTCGTGAAATTCCAGCCCGTAATAAAACATGAGCCCCCTCACGAAGGGATCGATTGGGAAGCCTAGCCCCCGAAGGAAGTGAGATGTGAACATGACGCTCTCACCGGGCTGGGGAGTGGGGATAGCCTGCCCTGGAGCAGGTAGCCTATGTGAGATTTCGACGGTTAGATACCTGGCATCTCTCAGCTTTCACACGTCTTCTTCCGTAACGGAGGAAGGCATCCACCGGCCCTGGAGGTCGAAGCCGGACATCATCGAAGGTCCGAAGCTCCTGAATCTGGAGCTTTGGATGTTGGAACTCGAGGCGAGAGGCGGATTTGATTCGATTGAAAGAAAGGAGTCGAGCCTGGGTCTCTTTATAAAGAGGTTGAATACCGAGAGCCCTCCCCGTGACCGTTTGGGACTCACTTTCAATTAAGAAGTCATACCAATGGCATGGTTGGGTTACCCACGCCCGTATTGATTAGAATCCCGGAATAAGGGGACACGATCTCTGCTTTGACAAGACGTGCCAAGGAAACCGCCTCGCTAAACGCGCTGAGGTGGGACAGTAAAACGATTCGAATAAAGGCTTGGCTGTGGCATGATGTCACGCTACGAAATACGTCAGCAGATTAGATTTGTGCGAATATTATTCTCTCTACGGTGGTATGTGGAAATTATTTTGCAGAGCCGGACACTATCCTTGTGTTCAACATCTTCTATGAAGTATTCGGAGGAGGAACCCGCCTTGCAATGCCAAAGACAATTTGCGCGCCGGACTCGTCATCATTGAAGCCTGGTTCAGGGGCTACTGAGGGAGTCCTGGATTAGGGGGTGTCCGGATGGCCGGACTATGACCTTTGGCCAAACTCCTGGACTATGAAGATACAAGATTGAAGACTTCGTCCTGTGTCCGGATGGGACTTTCCTTGGCGTGGAAGGCAAGCTGGGCGATACGGATATGTAGATCTCCTCCCATTGTAACCGACTCTGTGTAACCCTAGCCCTCTCCGGTGTCTATATAAACCGGAGGTTTTAGTCCGTAGGACGAACAACAATCATACCATAGGCTAGCTTATAGGGTTTAGCCTCTTTGATCTCGTGGTAGATCTACTCTTGTACTACCCATATCATCAATATTAATCAAGTAGGAGTAGGGTTTTACATCCATCGAGAGGGCCCGAACCTGGG
Organism: Triticum dicoccoides; assembly: GCF_002162155.2. Taxonomy (NCBI): domain Eukaryota; kingdom Viridiplantae; phylum Streptophyta; class Magnoliopsida; order Poales; family Poaceae; genus Triticum; species Triticum dicoccoides. Next base: position 542,370,299 of record NC_041393.1, on the reverse strand, counting down.
TAAAAACATCGTGTCCCTTGTCTCCTGTTACCATCCGCCTAGACGCACAGTTCGGGACCCCCTACCCGAGATCCGCCGGTTTTGACACCGACAGTTGCTCTCTTCATTCTCTCATCCTCTCCAGATATAAACAAGACAGTGGTAGCGACATTTTCTCTCTGCTCACCGCTAGTCACAGATCCGGCCGGATCCCTTCGGCCGGTGTGTGTAGAGGACTAAAAGGTGCATCGTTCACGCGGTCATCATCGCCGAGGGAGGAAACCCACAGCTGCCGGAGGGGCCCGATCCTCTGCCTGTGTCGTTCTCTCCGACACAGCGCCGGCTCGGGAGGTCCTCCGACCCTTCTTCCTCCCTGCCGTATTGTCCGTAGATCCGACCTGCCGCCGCCGACATCCCGGTGACCCTCAGGTATAAGTTCTTCAAAAGCGGCCTTGTTCTACTGCCCCAGCTCCCCACGTGTCTGCATGTGAATATTTTTCTACTCCCATCAACTCTTCCAAAGCCACCTAAATTTTTAGTATTATTAGAGGTAAAGCTACTTCATGCATTCGAATCTAGGGCTTTGTTCAAACAACGAAGAAAGGGGGGAACTTGTAGCATGAATCTAGAACTTGATTCAAAGAGGAAATAATATGGTGAAAGTAGTAGAGACCGGATACCCAACCGGTCTCTTGGTTGAAAAGGGAAATAATGGGAAAACTCAGTACAAACTGGATAAGGAACAGATCTATTATTGGTTGAAAAAAGGATATAAAGTGGTGGCTGGTGGACAAGTCAACAGAGTATGTCCAGGATTAGATTTGCTGCCATCACATAGTAAAAGGTCTCCAGGATTAGATTTGTTGCCCTCACATAGTAAAAGGTCTCAGGATTAGATTTGCTGCCCTCACATAGTAAAAGGTCTCAGGATTAGATTTGCTGCCCTCACATAGTAAAAGGTCTCAGGATTAGATTTGCTACCCTCACATAGTAAAAGGCCTCCAGGATTAGATTTGCTGCCCTCACATAGTAAAAGGTCTCCAGGATTAGGTTTGCTGCCCTCAGATAGCGTGAACAAGCTCGGCATCACCACTTTATGCCTCCTTGTAGGTACATTGTGCTGATGCGTCCACTGTCGCATGTCCTTATACCAACCTTTTGCTATTTATTTTTTTGCGGGTAAACCAACCTTTTGCTGTAAGGGCGCATGTAAAATGAAACGATCACATTGTTACCTTAGGGACATGTCTAACCAGTGTTATTGTTAATCTAATGCCTCCAGTGATAAGATGCAATTAAACTGTGTTACAAATGGCACTCCTGTTGTTTTTCCCAGTATGATAAATAAGTTGCTCCTTTACGCTGCTGAGTGTCCTGGTGTCCCCACGGTCCCATGCCCTTAAACCAACTCTTTAGCTGTTGTTGATTTACTGTGTCTGGTAAACAAGCAATGCCACCATTAAAGTAATCCCATATTTGAGGAATCTCATTGTTGATCGTAATGCTTCTGGTAACATGAAGCATTGCTGACGTTTTAAAATTTCTACTGTCCTTGCGTGATTGCCATGAACATAATTAAGATGCTTCTTTTCATTTTGTATATGTTTCGTATATTCTTATTGACCAGCAACTGTTTACTTTCTATCATTTTGTGCAGATAGGGATATCCATTTCACCTTATTGCTATTGTGACCTTTTGGTGAACTGCACAGAACACTTTTTTTGGAATGAGTGTCTTGTGCAGTTCAACTAAAATGTCACGTGGGCAACATCTCTCAATTTTGGTGGAACTGCACAAAATGGTGATTGGAGTTTCCAAAATCTCCGTCAAGTTCTGGTGGTAATCTCGTGCAACATTTTATTAGCCTTTGCAAGATGGAGCCGTCACTGTCACCACAATGGCACTTTATTTTAGTGGAACTGCACAAAAGGATAAGAAAATTATAGTTGCACCTTACATGAGCCGGACAACCAACCTTAATGTTCCTCAATTTTAGTGCAACTACTAAAGAAGAACCTGCCAGCTCACAAGAGCAAGTACTTCTTGCTAGCTGAATGATGCAATCTTTGCTTCATTTCAGGTGAACCATAGAAAAAGGCGCATGAATTGAATCATGGAACTCTAGGCAGACCTCATCCTAGTGGAGCTGGAGGTTGAGTTCAAGGAGGCCGCTATTAATGTGAAATCATGCTCTCATGTCTCCTTGTTTGTGCTGTGCAAACATGTTGTGCAAACAGGAATACTCTACTACAGATGTTGTGACGGTCAAGAGCATTCGCCAAGTTCTTCGATTGTATGACATGGCTAGCCAAGATGGATTTAATCCCGATATTCACTTTATCAAAAGGCTCTAATGGGTTGGTTCTGAATCTTGCAAACTGGGAATCAGTGAGATGTGTAGGCATCTTTGGTGTACTTATTATTTGAATCTTATTTGTTGGTTCTGAATCTTGCAAGCTAGGAATCAATGAGACGTGTAGGCATCTTTGTTGTACTTATTATTTGGATCTTATTTGTTGGTTCTGAATCTTGCAAGCTGGGAATCAATGATATGTGTAGGCATCTTTGTTGCACTTATTATTTGGATCTTATTTGTTGGTTCTGAATCTTGCAAGCTGGGAAACACGGCATGATGATGCAGAGGACAGCAACCATAACAAATAGTTCAAACTTGGTAGTATTATATTTGTGAAAGTGTGACAAATGTGCTGATCGTGTGCGTCCTGAGAATAATAATTCTAATTGTTGTGCATGTTGATCCCGTGGCACTGATAGAATGAGCCAATGCATTGCTTGTTTTAAGTATAAATTTCTATTAAAGCTAATTAAATTTAAGTAAAGTGACCACTAACTCCTGTTATTACAGTATCAATACAGACCCGCTCGTGAACCGACGTGTGGCCGGAGTAGGTTTCTTAATGGAGGTGTTTGAATGCGCCGAGGGTGCATCTTCTGCCGGGCGTGCAGCGGACGAGGGAGGGGTGGTAACTGTTGTCGCCTGTACACACTCAGCTTACTGTTGAATCCAGTTCCCCAAAAGCTGAAAAACGAAACGCTGCCACCGCCTACACACTCGTTCACTCGAAGAGACTCCAATGGCGATCCGAGGGGTGAGCCTGCTGAATATGGACTTCAGCAAGGAGTTAGTTCGCCGTTCAGTCCTATGGCTGCACCAAGTTGAATGTGATGTACACCAACGATACGGACTCGGTGAAGCTCTGCCTCGCCTCAGTCCTATGGCTGCACCAGGTTCTGGACCATTCGCCCGTTTCATCGGCAACGCCGACAACACCTTCGCTATGGTGGAGAGAAGGAAGAACGCGACGATTCGGTCATCTAGTGCAACAAGCTTGTCGACATCCAGAATCAATACAAGATCATCAGCAACGGGCAGGAGAAGGACTCCGTGGTTGACCTCGCTGAGACCATCATCGACCCCTGATACGCCAACATGAAAGAAGACGACCTGAACACGTGGGAGGTACCTCTGAATCTAGCCTACATAACCTACGCGGCCAAGGACGCATACGCATGATACGACATGTACAGGCAGATCTTGGACATGAGGGCGTGTCTGCTTCCCGTAACCGACGATTACACGGACAGCCGCAGCGTCATGATCAAGCGTGCCAGGAAGGTCTAGATGTTGTAGTTTATCTGTTTATAAGCACCTTTATCATCTGAGTGTTTCATGCATTAGCCTATGTGTCGTAATTATCTGTTTTGTCCGAAATATTTCTTTTAAGAACCCATTAACCTGATTGCTTTTCTTAGTGGCTATTTGCTAATGTATATAAACTAGTTCACTTGTCCGTAAAAAAACTAGTTTACTCGGCTGCCGTGCTTTGAATCTCCTTCCTCCCAACATATTCCTCTCCTCAGGTGGACCCAGCAGGTCTTTGAATTTTCTCCCACTTTCTTTTTCGATGTAAACTGAGTTTTCTCCCAATACTTTCCCCTAGAACCAACTCAACTGTCCCACGTTTAGCCTAAAAAATAATAATACCCCACGTACTATTAACTCATCAAATTAAAATGATATTTTATTTCGTAAGTTGAAAGTTCTTACAAAATAATAATAATAATTGTTTATATATAACTTACCAAGTTAACTCCTAGTGATTGCGTACATAAGCTTGCAAAGATTTTACTGACGTGCAATCATGTGTTTATGTTTTTATAAAATTTCTCCGTCTAGCCCAACATGATATTTTCACCCAGCCCAACAAGCCCGCGGATTTCGAGAAAAATACAAATGGGATTTAAACGGGCTGCATAGATGCTACATCATTATTTCACCCAGCCCACCAAATGGACTAAAAAAGAAATGGACTGGCTGACATGTGGGCCAGTAGGTCGAAGCCTAAGAAGGCACTCGATTTTCATCCAACGGCCGACATTCTTCTTCAATCTCTCGTCTTCTTCCCCAGCGTTGCCGGAACCGCCTGCTCCAGCCTTCGGCGTCCAACGGTGTTGTTTTGCGCTCTTCAGCGAAACGCTACCCCGCCGACGGCCAGGCCATCCCTCCACTCCGCACCTCCATTATTCTCTGCCGAGTGTAGGCCCACCCCGCACCCGAACCAGTCAAGTTTCCCACTCCTCTCCGTCTGCGACTCCACTGCCGTGTCTTCCCCATCTCCGGGTCGTTCTAGTCTGGGGCCTTGCGGTCGTCCACCGCCTCGGTGCGCTCGACACGGCGTGGTCAACATACGAGAGTCATCGGAAGAGGACTGTACGTGGAGATCCTGACGGCTGGGACGCACGAGGTCCATGGTCGCACGCAAGGAAAGTTCCTCCTTATTATGCACTGTACGTGCACTGTACGTGGGAAGGGTTTCTGTATTTCAGGAAAAAAATGTCCCCCCGCTGATAGGTCGGACCCACAAGCTATATCTTCGCACGCAAGGAAGTGTCTCCTTATTACGCACCAAAAAATGAATACCCCCTGCTAGCTGGGACCCACCATAGTGGGTGGCTGACTTGTGGGCCTATTAAGTTGACGAGGACGGAGGGCTTTGTCAACTTAGTCAATATGAACGATTCTAGCTCCAGTGACCGTACGATGTCCATCCAACGGCCATAGTGCTTCTTCAACCTCTGGTCTTCTTGCTCCAGCCGCCCAAAGCAGTGCCGGTCGTGCCGCGTGCTCCTGCCTCTCGTGGCCGGTTGTGATGTCGCGGAGGCCTCACCGCCCCCTACTACTCCCACCGCTGGCCCAGGGTATCCCTCTACTCACCCACACCCCCTTTCATTCTGCGGCGACAGCAGCCTCACGCCGCAGCTGAACCAGTGAACCCTCGTACTCGTCTTCGCGTGGGCATCCACTGCCGTGTCTTCCCCGACTCCTCGTCGTCCCCTTCCTAGGCCTCGCTGTCGTCCACTGCCTTGGTGCTCTCGGCGCGGTGTGGTCAATATGGTCAACGACTGACTTCCATCGAAAGAGTACTGTACGTGGAGAGGCTGACAGCTGGGTCCAAGGCCACAGCCCAGTTTTTTTTGTGATTTTCCAAGTAAGTCACTTTGTCAGGCCTGTTCGGCTGCAAATCTTTCAAGACGAGGAGAGCTTCATTCGGCTGGCCGAGAAAATGGCCTATCAGTAATGAGAAATGGGATGTACATTTTTAAAACACATCAAACCGACAATTAGTTTCAAATATCTTTTTTTCATTTCGAGATTTTAAATTACATTAATTTTTATGCGTGGAGAATTTGTTGGATTTTATATTGATATACATTTATTTTTAAAATCAGTTTGAATGTGAGTCGAAATTTCGGGATTAAAAACAGTTCGGACCGCACCGAAATATGCAAAATTTTGTATAATTTTTTAACCGTGGCCACAATATGGGCTGTAATGCTCACAAAAAGAATATGGGCTCCAAACAAAACCTTAAGAATTAGCAAATGGGCTGTAAATTATTAGAAATAATGGCAGACGGGCTGTATGTTGTTTTCCACAGATTTGAGGCTTTCCTAAAAAAAAGGTTGACACACAAGCAGTGACTATTGGATGGCCATCCAATGGCCGTCGTGCTTCTTCAATCTCTGCTCTTCCTGCTCCAGCCGCTCAAACAAGCGCCGGCGGGACTGCCTGCTCCCTCCTTCCCGCGGCCGGCTGTGCTGCCGCGCAGGCCTCACCGCCCCACCGTACTCCCATCGCTGGCCTAGCCATCCCTCTACTCACCCACACCTGTTGTTATTCTTCGGCGACGGCAGACGAACCAGTAAACCCTCGTTCAGTCGTACTCCCCTCCGCGTGGGAAACAACTGCGGAGTCTTCCCTGCCTCCGTGTCGTTCCCTTCCTAGGCCTCGCCGTCGTCCGCCGCCCTGGTGCTCTCGGCGCGGCCTGGTCAACGTGGTCAATAATCGACATGCATCTGAAGTGGACTATACGTGGAGAGGCCGACAGCTGGGTCCATGGCCGCACACAAGGAAATGCCTCCTTATTACACGCAAAATAATGATCCCTCCACCTGACATCGGGGACTCACCGAAAGGGCCTCAGTATTTCGCGAAAAAAACGTTACCGCCGCTGACAGCTCGAACCCACCAGCTATATCTTCGCACGCAAGGAAGTGCCTCATTATTACGCACAAAAAATAAATACTCCCCCTGTTAGCTGGGACCCAGTATAGTGGCAGGCTGACTTATGGGCCTACTAAGTCAACTTAGTCAATATGCACGATTCTAGCTCTAGTGACCGTACGATGTCTATCCAACGACCGTAGTGCTTCTTCAACCTCTGGTCTTCTTACTCCAGCCGCCCAAGCGGTCGTGCCTCGTGCTCCTGCCTCCCGTGGCTGGCTGCGATGCGGCGGAGGCTTCACCGCCCCCTACTACTCCCACCGCTGGCCAGGCCATCCCTCTACTCACCCACACCCCCTGTTATTCTGCGGTGACGGCAGCCTCACACCGCAGCGAACCAGTAAACCCTCGTACTCCTCTACGCGTGGGCATCCACTACCGCGTCTTCCCCGGCTCCGCGTCGTCCCCTTCCTAGGCCTCGCCATCGTCCACCGCCCTGGTGCTCTCGGCGTGGCGTGGTCAACGTGGTCAAGGAATGGCTTCCATCGGACGTGGACTGTACGTGGAGAGGCTGACAGCTGGGTTCACGACCGCAGCAAGGAAGTGCCTCCTTATTACGCGCAAAATAATTATTCCTCCACCTGATAGCAAGGACCCACCGGACGGGCCACCATATTTCACGAAAAAAATGTTTCCCCCCTGACTGCTGGGACCCACCAGCTACACCTTTGCATGCAAGGAAGTGTGTCCGGGCAAAAAAAACAATTCGCCTCCCTGACTGCTGGGACCCACCAGCTACATCTTCGCACGCAAAGAAGTGCCTGACAGTCGGGACCCACCTGGTCAAAGCGTACGTAGCATTGTCATTCTGGTCGCGAACGTGTACGTACATACTGGTCGATGTAGAGGCGCGCACGTGTCGTAGTAGAGGCGCGAACATAGCATGTACACGTACGTACAACAGCGAGGGTGCAAGAAAGAAAATACGGTCACGTACGTACATACGGGCAGGGTCTCGAACGCCTAATCGTGCATACGTACATGGCTAGGTCGGAACGGAGAAACAACGTCATCGTCATGTTCATGGGGAGCCAACCGGCTGGGTCGGAACGGAATGCGTGGTCGTGTTCAGCGGGAGGGCTTGGACGGAACAGGCGATGGAAACGAGGCCTGGCGTACCGCACAACGGAGGAAACGGCTTTGTGTTCGACCGGCCACGTTCGAAATGGGGTCCTGTTGATCGGGAGGGGCCTGGCGTACCGCAAAACGGAGGAAATGGACCTCCTATGGTCGAAACAGGGGTCCTGTTGATCGGCGGGGGTGTGGCGTACCGCAAAACGGACGAAACTGACCTCCTACGGTCGAAACGCAGGTCCTGTTGATCGGGAGGGGTGTGGCGTACCGCAAAACGGACGAAACGGACTTGTGTTGGAGCGCTACGGTCGAAACAGGGGGGACGGGTGTAGCGTACCGCAAAACGGGACTCCATGGGATACTGTTCATCTCCACCGTCGACCTCCTCCAGCCTCCACGGGCTTCTGTTCATCCAGCCTCCACCGTGCGCTACTCCACCGGCTACTGTTCAACCACCCCTCCACGGGCACCCCTCCATCGTCTACTGTTCATCCAGCCCTCCACACCATGGGGTCCTGTTCAACCACCCCTCCACGGCCACCCATCCACCGTCTACTGTTCATCCAGCCCTCCACACCACGGGTTCCTGTTCATCCAGAGGCAACGCCACCGCTCACTATTCATCCAATCCCCCCCTCCCGCAACGCTCACTGTTCATCCCAGAGGCAGCATCGATCGGCTTCAGTTAGCAGCAGTAGTGAAGGAATCGCTCCATCGGGTTCAGTTAACAGCCATCGATCGATCGCTCGGGTTCAGTAACGCGTAGCCTGCGGTGCAATCGCTCGGGTTCAGTTAGAGCCCAATGCCTCGCTCGGCTTCAGTTAGAGCCAACGCCTCGCACACACGCGCGTACGTACGAGAGAAACGTGCATCGCTCCACCCCCGACCTCCCACCGTAACCGGCAACTCCCCAAAATTTTCCTCCCCCTCGCTTCTACCACGGTTTTTCCCGTCATGGACGGCCCAAAGAATGTCATGCAGCTGCGTCGCCCTCCCAGGATAAAAAGCCCATTTTCTATCATGATTTTTTGTCATAGAAGTAGGAGCCCACCACATCTATGATGATACCGGGTTTTGTCACAATTATCGTCATAGAAGTGTCATATGTATGACAGAATTTTTTTTGTTCGGCCCAAAATGTCACGGATGTGTCTTTTTTTTGTAGTGGTGGATTGGGGGTGTTGGATATCTCTATTCACAATAAAGCTCTTCTTCTAAAGCACCTTCATAAGTTCATGAATAAGCAGGATCTTCCTTGGGTTAACTTGATTTGGGACACTTACTATGGGAGCAGTGCACCAACTGGCAGACCCGTTGGATCTTTCTGGTGGAAGTCCATCATCAAACTCCTTTCCATCTTCAAAGATATGGCTCATTGCACTGTAGGGCAAGGTACTTTGGTTTTCTTTTGGCATGATAAATGGGGCCCTACTTCACTCAAACTGCAATTCCCACACTTGTTCTCTTTTGCAAAGGATGAACTTCTCTCCATTAAAGAAGCTACAGATTCCATCACATTCCAAGATCTTTTTCACTTGCCCCTGTCCAATCTAGCTTTTTCACAGTTTCATCAAGCCAGAATTTGTCTAGAACAAGTTAATCTCAGAGACAATGTTGATCAGTGGAAGTACATTTGGAACTCAACCATCTTCTCACCATCCAAAAGCCTACAATATTCTCATCAAAGGGGAAAATGCTCACCCAGTTTTTAAGAAGATCCGGTCTGCTGTTGTTCTGTTGAGATATAAAATCTTCTTCTGGTTGTTGCTCCATGACCGGGTCAACACAAGAGGCCTGTTGCACAGAAAATCTTTCCATCTCCCCACCTATGTATGTGAGCTCTGCAACGATCGGGTTGAGGAATCTGCTCAACACTTATTCTAGGACTGCCCCTTCGCACTGAGATGCTGGGATATGATTATACCACACAAACAAAGAGACACAAGTGTACTTTATGAGACGTTGCTAGCTCTGGATCAACTACCAAAGGAGGTATGCCTGAATTTTATCATCATGGCATGCTGGCAGATCTGGATGCACAGAAATGGCGAGATCTTTAGACATATTGATCCCAATACCATGACTTGGAAAATACTCCTCAAGAAAGATCTAGTTCTTCTACATCATAAGATCAAGTTGAAGAATAAACAAGCTTACATAGACTGGATTGAAGCAGGCTTCTAGTTCTCTGGTCGATCCCATGATGTTTCCAAAAGGAGGAATTGGTTAACTTAGTTCCCTCTTTTTTTCTTCTTTTCTTTTTTTGCTGTACATATACTTTTATGAATGAAATTATACAGCAGAACGATTGTTCTACGGTCCCGGCTTAAAAAAAAGCACTCTTTGGGGATGAAGGTCACACCATCAACGTCTGACATGTCTGTGACTCTAAACAGGGAACCACAGTATCAGTCCTAGAGCATCATGGCTGCGTCGCCATTCATAAAAATGCATATCGTTTATTTGGCTTACTAGTATCTCGCGAAGACCTAACATTTATAAGATCAACGTCAACCATTTCTCGCTATATATATACAACTCCTTGAACAGTAAGATTTGATAAACCAAAGGTAGTCTGCGGCTTCAGTGATCGAACCATCAATGGGACGGCAGGGCATGTTGGTATATATAGCTGCATCATTTGATATCGAGTCATGAGTATGGTTCTTGCTGTTCGTGCTGTCATACAGCCTTCGTGCTAAGCTAAGCCAACTCTTTAAGAAGAGGAACGAAACCTGTGATTGCTTCACGTGATTCTTCTTCTGTTGAATCCGAGGCGCAGTGCGCTTGTTTCCTTTCTAGGCTGTGCACGCAACGGACTGGACCACCGGTTCCAACTCGTAGCCAGATTTGGACTCAGCCAGGCTCACCGGAATTTTTGTCAAAGAAGACCACATGTCGAATGAAATTGCCAAAAAAGAACCCCTCTAAAACAAAGTGACAAAAAAGACCCCCTTAGCCGTGGCGGCAGGCCCGGCAGGCGGCACGTGGCACCTGCCGCCACAGCGCGAGGCGGCAGGCCGCCACGGGGCCAGGTGGCATTCTGGGCAGAACAGGATTCTCGCGCTCGCGACGGAACGGCAATGATAGTGGGGCCCGGCCGCCTCGTAGCACGGCGGCACGATTGTGCCGGCTGGGCCTTGCCGCCTCGCGGGCTGACGGCAGCCCTGTTACTTCGCTGGATTCCCGCTCGCTCCCGCCGTGCTTTTCTACACGGGCCAACAGCCTGCGCTGTTGATTTGGCTTGACGGATGCGATGGGTCACTGATTCCCAATGTTTCGTCTTTTTAGCATTAATTGAAGGCGGCAATGCACTGCGTGATTACCACGATGCGACAACATTAAGGCCAACTTCAGCGCATGATTTTAAACAGACGTCCGTTTTGACCTGCTTTCATCTATTTGGGGCAGCAATGGTGTCGTCTATATCCGCTTGGGACTGTTGCCATGTCGGTGCACCCAACATGTGGCCGAAACCCATATCATGTTTGGGGTGGACGTGATATAAAAAATTCACAAAAACTCAATAAAATAGCGAAAAAAATTAAAATAAACACAAACATAAAAATATAAGAACATAATTAAACATCACGTCCCAGAACGACCCCATTCAGGAGTTCACATAGACATAATTAACATAAAAAACAAAAGAAAAGCGCCGCCCGCGCTCCTGCCGTGCCCGTCGTTGTCTCCTCACGCGTCGTCGTTGTCGTCCTCGTCGCCAGTGAGGTCGATGTAGGCCGGCGGCGTCCAGAGGTGGGTCGGTCCCTGTAAGGCGGGAGGCTCCTGGAAGGTGGGAAGCGCCTGCACCACCTCACCCTGTGGCGACTTCTTGCGCTCCTGGAAGGTGGGAGGCGCCAGCACCTTCTCCCTCACCTCCTCCTTGACGTCCCTCATCTCTAGCTCCGACATGGCTATGTCGCCGGTCGCAGAGTGGCGATCATGGTCTCCAGGCTCTCCCATTGGCGCTCATCATGCGTGTTCATAGAATATTCCATGACACGTTGAAGGAGCCGGGCCTCCTCCTCTGTCATGCGAGGAGGTGGTGGTAGCGACAGAGAGGGCGAAGGCGACGGCGCCGGCGTGATGTCGCGCACCCGCGTACGCCCGCGCATGTGGGGAGGGCTCGGAGCACGTGCGCAGCGCTCACGTGGCCGCCGCAGCCCCGATGAGGTGCCGACAAAGAAGGACCGGCTCCTTCAACATGTCATGGGCAGGTGAACATCGAGACCGACGGGATCGGCACCCGGTCCACGGACAAATGCCAATTATTGGGCAGGCGAACATTTCTCCAAGGAAGCAGCGTCCTCGTCTCCCAATAGCGGTGACAAACATCCGCGTGGATGTAGTGTGATAGTAATCGGTTTGTTTTTAGTATCATTTTCTTAGACTTTAAATATAAGTGTGATAATAATATTTTAATACCATATGAGTAAGACATTAAATATCTTTTGATTTTAATATTTTTTTCATACCATCCAATAATTATCGTTTACATACAAATAATAATACGACAAATATTAGTAGCAGCAGTAACATCATTCACAACAATACATAAATACAAAAGATATTCACAACATTACAAGGCTTCATTTATACCTTAGGTTTAGTATAGATGTTGTTCCGAATAAAATTAAGCGTCACAATAGTCCCAAAATATATCCGTCATCAGTAATATATCAACGGACAATTTCTTCAATCACGTCATCTCCTCCTTTGCTTCTCAGATGATATTATTTTTACCTAATTACGTACATCATTAAGGATATTAGATCTAATCTTAATATACAAAACTGGAGTAGCCGACTAGGAATCAGTGGGCTTTCCGAATCAGTGCAGGTCTAGGAAACAGCGCGTGTAGAAAACCACGGCGGGTAGCGAGCGGGAATCCAGCGAGGGAACGGGCTGCCGCCATGCTACCAGGCGGCCAGGCCCCACTGCCGTTGCCGTTCCGTCGCGAGCGCGAGAATCCCGTTCTGACTAACACGCTGCCTGGCCCCGTGGCGGCAGGCCCTGCCGCCCTGCCGCCTCGCACCGTGGCGGCAGGTGCCACGTGTCGCCTGCCTGGCCTGCCGCCACGGTCGAGGGGGTCCTTTTTGTCACTTCGTCTTAAAGAAGGTCTTTTTTGTCAATTTCGTTCGACAGGTGGTCTATTTTGACAAAAAATCGGCTCACCGAACCGTGCGCTAGCGGAAGAAGCACGACGCACGCACCATCAATAAAAACAGAGATGCCTTCGGTGTTTCTCTCATCCTCACAACGGACGCACGCGCACGTATTACTGTACTACGTATTGTACTACTACTAGGGCAGACATGGCGCGCGCGACGAAGCTCGTGCTGCTGACGGCCTCGCTCGCCGTGGCAATGGTGCTGATGTGCGTCGCCATCGGCGACACCGACACGAGGGCCGTCCCAAGCCAGAGCCACCACCGTCTGCGTCGCCCACGGTTCCACTACGAGTCCGACTACCTCTACATCGCCGACGCTTACATGGGGCCGATACGGGTCGGGCCCAACGGCTACCTCTACATGCGGCGACAGTGCTCGCCGTGGCAGCTCACGGTCTGCCCCTTCGCCTCGCGGATGGAGCTGTCGTTGATCAGGGGATAAGCATTGTGTACGTACTTTCGGCACGGTTCACGGCACCAGTTGAAGCATCGCGCGCGGAAACGGCCTAGTACGAAGAGCAATAGCTGACCGGGATCGATTTTTATTTATTTATCAGGAAAGCTTCTAGGGCTGGATCGACTGAGGGGCAAACGTTTGCATGCGTCTCCTTGTTCACTACGGAGTAATAAAGTTTACAAGCACCAAATAGGTCGCCCGGCTCAACTAGCAATACGCCAATCGTGCCTAGCTCTGGTGTACGCTAATGGCTGAGACTATCAGTTGGTCTACGCCGTATAATGTTGTATTTCCTCTTTTGGACATGTTACGTATTTGCTTTGTGCACACTTTGTAATATACTCCATCCGTTCCTAAATATTTGTCTTTATAGAGATCTCAACAAGTGACTACATACGAAGCAAAATGAGTGAATCTACACTCTAAAATATGTCTATATATATTCGTATGTGGTAGTTCATTTGAAATCTCTAAAAAGACAAATATTTAGGAACGGAAGGAGTATATGTAGTCGCCATCAATTGGCATATGCTAGTGCCCGCTTGGAGTTTAATTTCCATTTACCAACGCATTTCATTTTCTCATAGTTTTCTTGTGCACAGTTTGTACTTCCTCCGTTTTTATTTAGTCTGCGTATTAGATTTGGTCAAAGTCAAACTTTGTAAACTTTGATAAAGTTTATAGACAAAAATATTAACATATACAATAACAAATCGACAGCATTAGATTCATTATCAAATGTACTTCCACATCATATAGATTTGTTATGGTAAATATTTATATTTTTTCTATAAACTTGGTCAAACTGTAGAAAGTTTGACTCCAGTCAACTTTAATATGCGGAGTAAATAAAAACGAAGGAGTAATAATCAATGTCTTCGGTTCTCTTCGGGCTCCAATTTGCACTTTTTTGTCCTCCCATCAGACTGGACAAGCACATTTGGTTTCTGGGTGTATATACGCCCTAAATAAAAAAAATAGTAACTATGAAAATAGTCAGAACATTCCAAAACTTTTTGTGAAATAAACTTGACATGTTGTTGTATTCGTATAAAATGTTTGGCCAGGGAAAAGACTCCATGGTATTGTTGGTTGGAAAAACAAAAAATCAACATTGTATACAACTTACTATTCACACTTCTTGTCCTTGTGATTTTGTTTTTTGACAGATTTCTTTTTCTTCATGAAATTTTTTATACGAGTACAACAGTAGGTCAAGTTTGTTAAAAAAAGTTTCTGATTTTTTTAATATTTCTATTCTTTTTCCCATGTCAAGTGTATGTACACCAAACAACCAAAGGGTATTTCTTGTATATACACCTGATATAGGAAAATTTCAAGAAAAGTAAAAAACTGAAAACAATTTTTAAAATAAACTTGACCTTCTGTTGTACTCGTATAAAAAGTTTCACTAAGGAAAAACTTCACGCCGACTTCAGGGCTAAAAAACAAAATCTCAAGGAAAAAGTGTCAATAGTAACTTGTATATAGTGTTGTTGTTTTTCTCACAACAACATCATGGAATTTATTTCCTAGGACAAACTTTTTATATGAATATGACTGAAGGTCAAATTTATTATAGAAAAAGGTTTTGGAATTTTTTGACTTTTTTTCAATCACTATTATTTCATATCGGGTGTTTACGCACCGAGGAGGTAAACGTGCTTGTCTATAAGACATGACAGGCACATTTGTTTAACTAAAAATGATTCTGTCCGTATGTTGTAGTCCATTTGAAATGACTAAAAAGACAAATATTTAGGAATGGAGGGAGTACATGCGTATTCGACACCGATTGTTTCTACTCTTGTGGAGTTTATGAGCATGAACTTTGTGAACTGTGAAGATTTATCTCTACTACCTAAAAGAAACGGAGCGTTCCCTCTCCCCTCTTACCTTCCCAGCCCTTCGTCCATCCCCTCGAGCGATTTTCTCTCCTCGCGATCAATCCTTGGTAATCGGCAATTCAATCAATTCACGTATACCAATCAATCTCTTATTTGGAAACGCATAATAACACAATTAATTCAGGTCAATCTCCTATTTCCTTCCACTCTAAAATTGCTCTTACCAAATCTCTCCTGGTTTTTTCTTCCTCTAGCCATTCCCTCTTCTCAGCCTCCCTCGACCCCAGGAGCCATGCAGATGCCAGTAGTCCACCGACCAAACCCTATCCTCTCCCATCTCGTTTCCTCTCTTGCGTGGCATCATGGCAGATCAAGCAGCGGTCAGGGCATGAGGGAAATACCGGCAGCGGGCCTAGGTGACGTCGAACTGGAGCAATGTCTTCGTTTCCAGGTTGACAAATCATCTTTTATGTCCCTTCCTCTCCTTCTTTGGTGGCTAAGCTTTGAAGATTTTTGAGATGCTCTCATTACCTTCAATGGTTACCTCATCACCAGTGTGTTCTCCTTGGGGTCGTGGACCATTAACCCCAGCGTCAGCATGTTCTGCGTTTGAGTCGTCGTGGACCATTGACGCCCAGCATGTTCGGCGTTTGAGTCGTCGTGGACCATTCACCATTCAGTTGTGAGTCCTGACCACGCATGGGCAACCGGTCGTGGCCGAACTCGATGTTAGTTTAGTGTGTTTGCATGTGTTGATCAACAAGTACAAAAGATATTTCGAGTAAGAATATAAGTAAATTAGTGACATATTCTAGACATTTGTACAAGAAATTTTGCACCTCCTGGGTCCAACTACTTATCAGAGTGAACACTAGGATTCCCCGCAAAAAAAAAGAGAGTGAACACTAGGATTGCTACTTTCCTCAAGAAATTTCCCACACTTTTTTTAGACATATGTGCAGCACGTTACAAAGGGATCATTGTTGTAGAATCACCCGAATGCTGATTTGGTTGCAGAAGGTGTTATCATCAGAGAAAACGAGGTTGAAGAAACTTGGTATCCATGATTGGAACTCTGAATATGCATGCATTATGGCCATGCAAAGTATCCTGTAATTAAT
The DNA here is from genome assembly GCF_002162155.2 of Triticum dicoccoides. Classification (NCBI taxonomy): domain Eukaryota; kingdom Viridiplantae; phylum Streptophyta; class Magnoliopsida; order Poales; family Poaceae; genus Triticum; species Triticum dicoccoides. Next base: position 542,354,064 of record NC_041393.1, on the reverse strand, counting down.
CGAAAGATGAAGCGACGAGCAGTGTTGCAAGGCGACGGCGGAAGTGCATCGGTGATGGCGTGGCTAATTGGCCAAGGTATATATCTCTTTATATATCCAGTTTAACTCCACAAACACAAGGCATTGTCCGTCAATAATCCTTGTGTTTGAGGGGAATGTTGGAATGACATAACACGAAACGGCAAATTGAGAAACTTAGAAAGCAAGCTGAAAGCTTGGAATAATCTTTGATTTTGTGACACTAGAAAATTATTTATACACATTATTGTTAGCTTGAAATATCAAAGGGCAATATGTTTATTTAATATGTAGTGCAATTTCCATCAGATGTGGAGGATTTCAAAGGTATATCATAAACATGATTAATGTTGAATCACCAGAATATGCATATGTTCCGTTGCAACGCACGGGCAATTACCTAGTCCAAAAAAAAAGACATTGTGAAGAGCTCATCCTCTTTTCGTGAAAGTTCCATAATAACTGATGGTTAATGTTTCAAATTTCCCGTACAAATGATGGACGTAATACAGGTAAATTTATAAATCTGCAAAATTCTAGCTTCAAATGCGTGAGAATATTCTAGCTCCAAAATTATGACTGCATTGCCCCTAGCAACAGACTGCTTGTGTCGAAGCGCTGGAACTGCGAGTGCGCCGTGTAGTGTCGGTCGAGATTAGTGAAGTTGTCGCCCACGCCCATGGCCATGGGGTACCCGTACCCGCCAGGTGGTGGTGTGTTGACGTAGTCCCCGCCGGTGATGACCTGAGCGGAGTAATGGGGCGGCAGAGTACCGTCGGCGAAGTCAGGGTAGCACCCATGTGTCATGACTGCATCGCACAGCTCGTCGTTGGCCCACATGGTCAGGTCAGTCCAGTCGTAGTCAGCATTGCCAAAGCCAGGCGCGAGCATCTCGCCGCCGCTGGAGGAGTTGTTGTAGTCAGCATTGACGAAGGCCGGCGCGAGCATCTCGTCGCTGCCGCCCGAGTAGTTGTAGTCAGCATTGGCGAGGCCTAGCGTGAGCATCTCGTCACCGCCGGCCGAGTAGTTGTAGTCAGCATTGGCGAGGTCTAGCGTGAGCATCTCGTCGCCGCCGGCCGAGTAGTTGTAGTCAGCATTGGCGACGCCTGGCGAGAGCATCGCGTCGCCGCCGGCCGAGTAGTTGCCGCCGACGCATTGGAAGCCGCCGCACCCTGGCTGCGTCTGGAAGGGGTCGTCCCATGAGAATTGCTCGAGTAGGCCCTCGTTGTTCCCAGCGTGGAACGATACCATCTGCAGCTGCTGGAAGCCGGCGGCGTCCATGTCTACGGGGTTGCCGCCACCGTGCCCGAGCTTCTGCGGCATGAGGGCGCCGTGGGAAGAACCCTGGAGCGGGCCGTGGCCGCCGTCGGCAGGTATGCCCAGCGCCTCCATCCTGTCTCCCGTGGCCCGCAGCACCGTGTCGATGGTCTCGAGCAGCCCGCGCGCCTCCTCCAGCGTCATGTCGTTGAGCGCGGCGTCCCAGTCTGCGAGCGCGCCGGGGCAGCCGTGCCGCGTCCGGGCGAGCTTGGCCCTCTCCTTGCCCAGCTCCGTCTCCATGTAGCACCGGTGCGTGTGCCGCGCGCGGGTCTCCGCCGGGACGGCGCGCCGGTACCTTTCGAGCACTCCCTCCTCCGACTCCCACACGAGCGGCGGAGCCCCCGCGCCGGCGGAGCAGACGAGCGCGACCGGGACCGCGCAGAGCGTGGCGAGCTCCGACGCCTTCTTCTGCAGCCCCTTGGTCCTCCTGGCGTGCGTCTCGGCGCGCGCCAGCGCCTTCTCGATGAGCCTCATGGGGACCTTGCGGCAAGGCATCGTGGGCGTGGCTGCAGACCTGCGGTGCGCGTGCTTTGCTTCTTCCTCTGCTCCTCCGATCAGACCCGCTTGGCTTGGCTTGGCTGGCTGGATGGAGCTCTCCGGCGAAGCGGCCGGTATATATAGATAGAGTACGCGACGCAGGCTTCTGTGCGCCGGGGGCGGAGGCGGAGGCGGAGGCGGATTCGTCCGTCTCTCCCGAACGCGCCGGCCGCCATGTGCTACCTAGTGCCTAGGCAGTAGGCAGTAGGCACTAGGCTTATTAAGGTCCGTAATCTTGCATCAGTCTGGCTTAGCGCCAAACAAACGATGCTGCAGGCTGCTGGCTGCGGTTTAAAACAGCACTTGAGGCCGTGATTAGCCAGAAAAGGCAGGGGATTATAACGTACTCCTACTCTGGAGATACGTACACGGTATGGTGGTGGGAAACCGTTTCGACCCCGGTAGAGAGGCTTGGTGAATCCGGTTTCTACTTGGCGCAATTAATGCGGCATCATTAATCCCTGCACGGCGAGCGCCGTCGCTGGTGCGTCTATGCCCGATGCTAGATGCCGGCGGCCCGCCCCAGCCCCCAGGGCACTTGCGCCGCCTGCCGCCCGCCGCAGTTGGAACTAATCGGAGTGTGGGTTTCAGATGAACATTTTGCTGATGCAGAGTTCAGTGAACCTGCTGAACAACCTGCACACGCTGAACCAGCACCAAGCAAAAGCCAGGATAAATATTCGACTGAGACTCGCACTGATCAAACTAGTAGTACTAAATACACTGGATTTTCAGCTCCCGGGTGCAGGGGCACCCTCATGAACACTAAATTCAAAACAATATGAAAAAAAATAAAAAAAAAATCTGAAACTCTGGGGGATCAAATATGATCAAACATTCCATGTTCATGCAAGTTTTAGCATCAAAAAACATTCGTGGAACCCTCACAAAAAAAAATCAGTGTTCAAAGTTATGTGTACTTTTGAGCAGTAATTTTATTTTTTTGTGAGGGCTCCTCGAGTGTTATTTCTGGCTGAAAATTTGCAAGGACATCAAAATATTGATCATATTGATCCCCAAAATTTCAGATTTTTTTGATTTTGTTTTCATATTGTTTTGAAGTTACTGTTCATGAGGGTGCCCCTGCACCCGGGAACTGTCACACCTTTCCCAACTAGTAAATGCATATGGTTAACATTGCACAAAGTTTAAGGGAGCCAGATATGTCTTGCAAGTCCAGAAAGGTGACAGCACTACAAGAGCAAACAATAGATATTTCTGCACAATAGCTACATGTCAATCGCCTCAATTTCGACTTTGGGTCAATCGATTTTGGCTGAAGGGAAGAAGCAGCCGGAGTGGACGGAGAAACTCGCCGGAGGGGAGGAAGAAGCACGTTGGGCAGACTACCCCAGTATCTATCTTAGGGTTTAGGGTGGGGACGGCGGTGGGCGGTGGGAGGAGGTTGAGGGGAGGACGAGGCAGTGAGGCAGCGCGGCAGCGCCGCCGGCCGCGGGCGGTGGTGGCTGGCGGTTCGGCCTGGGCTGCATCGGGCGGGTGTGGGAGGAAAAGAAACAGTAGTTGTGGTTTGAGGTTGAACACGAAGCGTGGTCTGTTGAATCTTATCCAACGGTCGAGATAGGAAGAAGTGAATCGATTGGCCGTTTTTCTGTTCAGTCAGCTGGTGACTAGCCGCTCCCATATTTCTAAAGTCAAAAAATTAAGCCCAACTCAACAAGCACAGAGCCCGATATGGTAATAGATGAAATGAGCAAAGTTACTCTACGATGAGGATGCAGATCATGTACGGAAGCTGGAGATTTACAGATAGTGTTTTGATCTTTACGTTTTTAGTCACCACACGAGCCTTTCACGTTTGTCATCATGCTCATGGATTGGCTATGATCCACTCATCTCACTTGAGAAATCCTCCTGAAATCGGCATCACCGTAACTAAGAGAGACCCAGACGAATCGAATGAAGCAAGCCCTAAACAGAAACACACACACCGCTTCTCTCATGCGAAGACTTCTCTTTTCAAGAAAGGCAGTCTACGCATGGCAACTACAAAAAGTGTATGAGATGATGTTTTGTATTGGGATGCACCCATCACTTGCAAAATCCGCTTGAAACCGGCGTTCCCGTAGGCCGTAGCTGAGGGAGACCTTCACGAATCGAACTAAGCGAACGACAAGCAGAAACAAATTGCACTCCTTGTTGTGAAGATTATATCCATTTCAAGAATGCTAATCTGCGCATGAGAATTGGGCAAGAAATGTATGAGACAATTTTTTTGTTGGAATGACCTTCACTTATATATGTCTATAAATAGTGTGTTGCTAGGAGTCATGAGAGCATATTTTTCGTTGTCGAATGATAGCTCGGGATGAATGAAAATGTTTTGTAGTATGCATGATGTTTCATGAGATATCTGAGTAAACCAATTAAATAGGCATCCACCTCCGCCTTCCTCAATTCTGCTTCCGCCTCCTCCTTCCCAACCACCACTCCCGCCGCCTCCTCAATCCAGCTCCCGAATCCTAGTCTATCCCTCGCCATGGAAATCGCGCTCAATGTTGCACGGGATCGCAAAGTGAAGGCGTGAGCCATCCCTATCACAGCGGCAGGGGAGAGAAAGCTTCTTCTAGGTGAGCAAGTCGAGGTCTTTAGCTTGGATCAGGGCTAAGTGGATCATGGTTGTTATCATTAGTATTTTGGACAACTTCTACTCTACAAGATACATTGATTTTGTTGATGACAATGGTAGCAGGTCACCTCTTATTGAGAAAGTTGAGGTGTCACTCAAGTGCGCCTCACGGATCCACTTGTGGAAAAGTAAGACCGGCCGATGCATCCACATCAACTACTGCAGTTTTCTGATGCAAGCTATGGACTATATTGATGCAACCATGGAAACATCCTATTGGGAAAGGATTATTGCTGATCATGTTGAAGACTCCAAGGAGATGAAGGTCTTTTTTCCTGATAAAGGCAATGAATGCATTGTGGCAGTCCTACAAATGTCTGTTGGTAGCATATAAAGGATACTTGAGCAAGGATGTCAAAAGGAGAATAATGCAAGCTATGGGAGTCACCACTGATATGTTTATAACACTAAGTGGACGAGAGAGAGAGAGAGAGAGAGAGAGA